>NC_142929.1:73172307-73317001 GCF_046866305.1 Octopus bimaculoides | reverse complement strand
ATACACATATATATACACACACACATATATATAAAGATATATATATATATATATTCATTCATTCACACACATGTATATGCATATATTCTTTTGATTATCTGAAAAAGCTAGCCATTATTTTAACACATTTCTTTAATTATGTATCTTCAACATTGAAACACACACACACATGCGTATTCATATAATTAAACAAAGTACTATACATACAATCACTCACTCAACATCCAATTCGTCAAAGACACATGCAGCTGTGTGTCATAGCTATGTTTGTTACGCTAAGTCAGTGCTCTCCTACTTAAATGTAGCGAGCCAAAGCAATTTTAATTAATTAAGACTATTGCCGATGAGAAGAGAGCAGAGAACAGACAATAAACCCATTAGCTTAATGATCAATTCTGGTTCAAAATGGTAGGGGAGACAATTCTGAAATTTAAATTAATTACAATTGAATGTGGGAGACAATATTTCAATGAATAGACTTTGATAGGCATGGCAACTTTTAAAAAAAGACCAAGGGAAGATTAATTTGGGAGGGGGGGGGCTTTTTTTATTGTTTTGTTACAGTAAAATTTCAAAGGAAAGATCATATTTACATACTTAATGAATTTAAGTTTTAAATGGTTGTAGTCACACAGATCAACCCCAATACTTGTACTTCTTTTTTTCTTTAAGCCTGGTACTTATTCTATCAGTCATTTTTGCTGAACTACTAAGTTACTAGGACATAAACAAACCAACACCAGTTGTCAAACAGCAAGATGCACAAAAGCAAAAATACACACATACACATATGTATATATATATATATATATACACACACACACACATATATATATATATATATATATACACACACATACACACACACACACACATATATATATATATATACACACACACAACAGGCTTCCACACAGTTTCAGTCAACCAAATTCATTCACAATGCTTTGGTCAGCCCAGGGTTATAATAGAAGACAATTGTCCAAGGTGCAGCCCAGTGGGACTGAACCCAAAACTGTATTGGTTGCAAATCAAGCTTCTTAACCACATAGCCATGCCTAATCAAAACTATTAAAATTACATGAGGTAATAAGGGGGGGAAAAAACAGGAGCTTAATGCTCATGTTCTGTTTCAGTTTATGTGACAGAGTCGTCTCCCTTATCTTTGTCTGGATTTCATCTTTAAATCTGATGTTTTGCTGCTCTTTATATTTGTAAAGAAAAATCATTGTTATGGCACACACAGCAATATGTGTCCATAGCAAATTGATCAATGGGAGCAAGTGATTATATTTTCTATACTGTTATTGTTTTTACTTGTTTCACTCATCAGACTGCAGCCATGCTGGAGCACCACCTTGAAGGATTTAGTTGAAAAACACAACCCCAATATTTATTTTAGGTTGATACTTATTTTCTTGGTCTCTTTTTGACAACCTGCTAAATTACAAGAGATAAACAAACCCACAGATATCAAGCAGTGGGGCAGGGAACAAATATTCAAATACTCACACACACACACACACACACACAATCTGGACTACACTACATTCAGAGAAGGGACACTTGATTTATTGGTATTCAATCAATGATAGACATGCTCCAGCCTCTACCTTGCAGGCATACCGTCTCCACTTTTTGTCTCTTCTGTTACTATTATAATGGCCTCTGTTCCTCAGAACTGTTGGCTGATCTTGTAGCTCTATCACTTAAGCATCCCCTAACTGATTTGTTTAGCTATGTTTTGTCACTGCTGGGTACATCAAAACCCCTTAGCCCTGTACTGACCTCTATGCTAAGTACTTTTTCCCCAGAACTTTGGCCCGCTGGAATCATCTCTCTCTCTGCTCATGTCTCTCTTGCAGTTGTTGGTTTGCAACAGTTTAAATGACATTGATCTCACCAATCTCAGAGGGTCTGCAGAAGTCATGGCCATTGTTGTTTTCAAGAGACTCAACAAAGACAAAAGAGAAAAATTTCTCCTGCTTTCAGACACAGCTGGTTAGTTCAACAATCATAGGTTTTTCCCTTCAGACTTTTTAGTTTTATGTCCAATGACTGGCACCACTTTGAGTCTTTGTATCTGTCCACCTTGCTGTAAATAGATTCTCTCTATAAGTACTGTTTACTATTCTAAGAAATTGGAAGTATTAACCCTTTAAGCATTCAGATTCCTTTGTCAAATGTAATGCTTATTTATTCACATTGTTTTGAATTAATCGCACATTATTTTGTAGCTTCAAGATTTCAATGGTGTGTTTGTATATTTTTTTAGAATGATTTTGTAGGGTAGGTGTGAGAGGCTGGATCTGGTTAGTTTTAACATAAAACTGGTAGAATATTTGGGCCGTATATGACTAGATTAAATACTAAAAGGTTAAATGATTACTGAGTGGTTCATGAGCTTCCATTAATGTTGTAGTTCTTATGGCCTTGAATCTGGTTGATGAAAATATTCCCACCAACCTCATTCATATTTAACAAATGGTTTTAAGAAACTCTAAGCTGAACAGCAGAAGGTATTCAGAGATCCTGCCACTCCTTCCTCATATACTGTATTTTAACGTGCATAAGGAACCCTTTTCTGTCAAAATTTATGTTGAAAAATTATGGAAGTTTCTTATACATGGATAGTATAATAATCCCTTACAAAACCTTTTTCCAGATTTTAAACCCCCAAAATTAGGGGGTTCCTTATACACGTTAAAATACAGTTAGTGTTTTGGCCCTTAACTCTTTACTCTATAAGGGTGCCGGATTGCCAGATTGTATTCATGTCATGACTCCCAGATACTCTTCTGCTGCCACGTTCTATATTGGCTGCATTGCAACCCTACTGAATGCTTAAGGCTCTCCAGAACCAAGGTACATTGGGCATTGTAACCAGTTCAGTCCAAGATGCCAGTTGGCTATAGGACAAATTATGTCTTTTGGAATTCATTTCCATTCCTCCTTGATCAGATCCAGTTGAAACTCTTCTCAGCTGCTTCTGATATTGCCTTAACCCTTTAATATTTAAACCAGCCATATTCAGCCAAAATATTCTACTTGTTTTATGTTTAAACTGGTTGGATCTGGCCTCTAATACCTACCCTAGAAAGTCTCTTTAAAAATATACAATTACATCATTGAAATCTCAAAGTTACAAGATAATATAGGATGAATTCAAAACAGTTATCTTTTACTTGTTTCAGTCATTTGACTGCAGCCATGCTGCGGCACTGCTTTGAAGGGTTTTAGTCAAACATATCAACCCTAGGACTTATTATTTCTTGAAGCCTAGCACTTATTCTATCAGTCTTTTCTGCTGAACAGCTAAGTTACTGAGATGTAAACACACCAACTCCAGTGGTCAAGCAGTGGTGGGGAACAAACACAGACTCAAAGACACACACACACACACACACATGACGGGCTTCTTTCAGTTTCTGTCTATCAAATCTACTCATAAGCTTTCGGTTGCCCTGAGGCTATAGTAGAAATCACTTGCTGAAGGTGTCATGCAGTGGGACTGAACCCAGAACCATGTGGTTGGAAAGCAAGCTTCTTACCATGCCAGCACCTAATAAAAAATAAGCATTAAATTTGATAGAGTAATTTGAATGTTAAAGGGTTAAGAACTCTGGTTCTCTTTCTCCCAGAAATTGAGAGCTTTTCATTAGCTGTTTCATTAGCAGATTTGCCAACAAACCCTCTCATATCCTTCACACAAAAGTGAACTTGAAATGGAATTGAAGTTGTTTGAGTCTCTTGAAGAAATAGATGTTGACATACCATACGAACATTATAACTAATCAATTATTCAAACATCAGATTACATCCCCCGAACCCACCCATCCCACACACTACTACTATTACCACCACCACTACTAATACTAGTGCTTACTACCTTTAATCTCCATAGATATGTTTGCAGTTCAGTTTCTTTGGAAACCATTCCATTAAATCATTGATATTAAATCCCAGAGTTAATCCTCTGCCTCAAACCATGCCCCCTGTTTACTCAGTCAGTCACGGCGGTTCACATCTCTCACTTGCAGTTTCGATGATTTCTTCACATTGCAGCATTAACCTTTCCATATCAACTTGCCTGGGACCACACTCTGGTTCTGTGATACAAACTCTCCTATTTGAAAGCGATCCAAACTTAAAACCTTCCATCACAATTTTGTGTTAATTTACGTTCCAAGCCAGATTAATAGTGTTATATATGTAATGCTCATGTTGTGTTACATATCTGACACTTGTGTTACATTGTGTTACCTATGTTATAACTCATGTTACATAAGTACTGCTTACATATCTACTGCTTCTGCAATATTGTGTTACACATGTTACATTGTGTACTAAAACAGAAAGACGTGCACACACATTTATATATAAAAACACATTCATATATTTTCATCGATGAATTCATGAAGCTTGGTTCTTTTCCCTAAAACTATATATTTATATGTATTTAATACTGTGAAACTTAATTTAATTTTAATTTTTATAAATTGATTTTAATTGAGTTTTTACCTGTAATTTTGGATTATTATTATTATTATTATATAGACATGCATACATATTTATATGCATATATATACACATAAATATCTTTTTTATCTCTTTTATTTGTTTCAAACATCAGACTGGCCGTGCTGGGGCACTACCTTGAATTTGTGGTCAAATGAGTCAACCCAATACTTTTTTATTCATTTAGTTATTTTTTAAACCTGATGCTTACTCTTTCGGTCTCTTTGTCAAATCACCAATACCAGTTGACAAATAGTGGTGAGAATAAACACAAAGACACATGCACACATACACACACACGCGCACATATACATATATATACTCACAACCGGTTTCTTTCAGTTTCTGTCTACCAAATCCATTCACAAGGCTTTGGTTGGCCTGAGGTTGTAGTAAAAGACATTTACCCAAGGTGTCATGCAGTGGAACTGAATGTGGGATCATGTTGTTGGGAAACAATATTTTCAACCATACTTTATTTCACATTGCTCCAGTTCACTCAATAAATGCCAGGCTTAAAAGTGCAAGCCATGGGGGTGGGAGTTGATTTGTTGACTAATATCCTTCAAGGTGGGGTTCCAACATGGCTACAGTCAAATGATTGAAACAAGTAAAAGAAACATCCATTTTCAACGCTCACATGGGTTGGATAGTTTGACAGGATTCAGCTAAAGGGCTGCATTGTATCCCTTACAGTGTGTGCCAGGTGTTTTTTTTAATAACTGTGTGTTTCTACCCACTTCAGTGTTTCTTTACACATTTTTCATTCACTGAAATCGTCATCTTTTAACTGTTCTTCAAATGACATAAAATATTCATTCCATTTGTTTCAACTTTGTTGGGACACAATCATCACTGTGTTATGATAGAAACAATCAATAACTCTTCTGCGGGGTTTTCCTTGGTATAACCGAAGTTTTTTTTATAAGAGTGCTTAACAACAAACATTATAAATCAAGTATTGGATCAACATATTAAACATTGTAACCTAAGCAGTAAAAGTACATGTAAGAATATAGTTTGTTTATTTAACAGCTGTGAAATATCAGTCTTATCATAAACCATATCTTGATGTTGAGCTTGGCACTATTATAAAGTCTACAATAAACTCTGTGGTATTGGGGAGACTCCATAGGCTGTACTATGAAGGAACTTGTTTTGTTATTATCATCATCATCATTTAACCCTTACGAAGGTATGTGTAGCCAAAAAGACTGAAATTTTTTTTTCTGTTAAGATACATCTACTGAAAGATGATCTCTGATTAGCTATTACACTTCAAAACCAACCATTCATAACATGTGTTCTGTCAGGCTAATGGATTGGCCTCAAAGTCCTTTCAGCTTGTATCACTTGAGCTAATCAATCGGCCTGGGTGTCCCAAGAGGGTTAATATTAACATTTTATGTTGGCATGGGTTGGATGGTTTGATAGGATCTGAAGGGCCAAGATCTGCATTGTGCTTTGTTGTCTCCCATGGTATGGTTCCTATGGCTAGATACCTTTCCTAATGCCAACCACTTTACAGCATATACTAGGTGCTTTTTTTCCATGCCATCAATGCTAATGAGGTCCCCAGCCAGCTTGCAACAGCTCAACTATAAAGTCTATTATAAACTAATATCTTAATGGTGGGACTGATTCTATCATAAAGTCTGTTTTACAATATATATTGATGGTGGGATCTGTCCAATTACAATATCCATTATAAATTATATCTTGACATATTTACAGTTAGGACCTGCCCTATTGTAACATCTGTGGCATGAAAAAGCACAAATGTAAATACAACTCTACCCTTCATCAGCTGTTGACTGAAGATCAGTATAGTCTTGGTTCTTTAACAACAGGATCACTTGCTTCAGAATAAGTGTAGCTTTATGCAACAAATGCTACATAGAGTAAGGGGTGGGATTGTGTAGTTAAGACAGCACAATACGAAATGAGTGGGATACATGAGACAAAACTAAAAGTATATGAAAATAAATGGAAATTAGATATATATATATATATATATATATCATCATTTAATGTCTATTTTCTATGTGGCATGGGTTGGACAGTTTGACTGAAAACTGGAAAGCTGGGTAGCTGCACCAGGTTCTGATCTGATTTGGCAAGGGTCTACAGCTGGATGCCCTTCTTAATATATATATGTGTGTGTGTGTGTGTATTGAGCAGTACGCTTTGATGCTTTACACTTTACCAGAAATTTCCAACTTGGGATCCAGTTGAACATTCCATTTGAACATCCTTGTTGTGTTTAACCATATTAATCAAAACAAAGACTGGCTTGGTTATTGTGAAAACGAAAAAGTGTCTTGTAACATCAGAATAAACACAAAACACAGACTTGATATTTTGAATGCATTTAATATGTTTCTAATAGTTATGTAAGGTAACTTCTTCAGTTGACATTTTAAAATATTTATTTATGATGTATCTTTGTGTGTGTGTGTGTGTGTGTGTGTAGATAAATATAGATAACTGTGCTACAAGTTTTTATTCAACTACTGTTTATTAAAACAACATATTCAAAGGATTCAGAGGGTGTATCATTTACCCAATACCTCTCCAACTTTTTTGCTGTGGAACTTTTTTACCATTCACTGATTCCCTCAATCATCAAAGACATTTCTTTATATCTCTTCTTTTGCCCTCTCCTCCCTCTTACCTTCTTGCCATTTCTTCCTCTGTCTTGCATATCTTTATTTTTAATTCTCTCTCTCCACTAGGTGTGTAGCCTAGTAGTTAGGTTGTAAGATGTTGCACTCAAGATCAAAAGATCATGATTTCAATTCCGGCACCAGGTGGTGCATTGTGTTCATGAAGCAAAACACTTCATTTCATGTTGCTGCTGCCCACGCAGCTGTAAACAAGTTTCAGCCATAGCTGGGAAGTTAATCTCATGACAGACTAGCATCCCATTCAGGAGAAGAGTGTTGTAATGACAACCCCTTATACACCAGGGAAACCAGGTTAAAGCACTGCCCTTATGAGTCTTAGTGCTCATGATAGACCTAAGCCTTCGCCCACTGATTCTCAACCAGAGGCATATGGTCCCTGAGGGTCTTTACAGTTTTACTCTTTTACTTGTTTCAGTCATTTGACTGTGGCCATGCTAGAGCACCGCCTTTTAGTTGAGCTAATCGACCCCAGGACTAATTCTTTGTGAGCCTAGTACTTATTCTATCAGTCTCTTTAGCCGAACTACTAAGTTACAGGGTCGTAAACACACCAGCATCAGTTGTCAAGCGATGTTGGGGGGACAAACACAGACACACAAATATATATATATACACACACATACATATATATATATATATATACACGACGGGCTTCTTTCAGTTTCTGTCTACCAAATCCACTCACAAGGCTTTGGTCGGCCCAAGGCTATAGTAGAAGACTTGCCCAAGGTGCCACGCAGTGGGACTGAACCCGGAACCATGTGGTTGGTAAGCAAGTTACTTACCACACAGCCACTCCTACGCTATATAAGATTTTTTGGGGTTCAACACAACAAAATAGTAAATTAAGGATTCACAGACGTATTTTAAGGGCTCCTGAAAAAATTTTGCTTTAGATGTATGTATTGGTATTTATTGCAAGAAGCAGCTTGGTTTTCTCCTAACATTTTACATAAGTTATGTGTGAAAAGCAAAATAGGAATTTTGAAAGAAGTTTCTATAAAACTAGTTTTTAAACATCAAATGGCTATGGGTGGGTCCACCAGAATGAAATAGTAATTAAAAGGGTCCATAGATAAGAAACGGTTGAGAAACCTTACCTGAACCACTTCTCTCATTTGCCTCTCATACTATTGTGAATCCTCTCTTCTCTCCTTCTAGCTCTAACAGTCTATCTCTCCCTCTCTCTAATATTAATTTCTCTCTCCTCTCCTTATACACTTTCTCTCACTCCCTTGTCAACTGTATCATCCTCCTCCCTCTCCTCCTCCTCCCTCTCCTCCTCCTCTCTCTCTTTCTCCCTTCTTATCCCTCCTGCTTCTCTCCAGGTCTTTCATAATTTTATTTTCTCTCCTCCTATTCACCCATACTACCAACTCTTATCGGGGCTCCCATTGTTAAAAGATATTCATATTGTACCCTTTCTCTCTCTCTTCCCCTTTCATTCATCATGTTGTTTTATAAACTAATTATGACTACAAATTGAAATAGTGTTAATTAGCCATGACCCTCATTACTGTTTTACATGTGAATTGCTACACCTGACCCATTAACTCCTATTGTCATTTAGTAACCAAATGCTAGCAGCCTTGATTTTTTTATCTTTAGTCATTATTAATATTATAGTAATTTTGTACTTATTATTATTATTATTATTATTATTATTATTATTATTATTATTATTGAGATGTTTGCTATTATTACTAATTAATGCACTACTTATCTTTTGTATATCATTAATCTTACACCACTGCACGACATTAATCCACTGTGGCACCACTGCTGTTGAAACCAGCAGTACCTCTCTATAAACACCACTAAAACTACTGACAACACAAACACCACTATCAATTAAACATCATCACTATTCCACATGTACTAAGATTAGACACCAACAACAACAACAACAACAACAACACTACAACCAACACAATCGGTATAACCAACAACAACACCAGCACAAAAATCTATCCAGACTAACACTACTGCCAATTAAACACTATCACTTCCCCAAAAGCACCAACACCTATAACAACACCTACACAAACACCATTACTGTGACAACCACCAATGTGAACGCTACTACCACTACCACTACCACTACAATAAATACAAACATAAAACACAATCAGTGGAATCATCACTAACAAAACTGCCACTACCACCAACACAAACATCATCACTGTGACAACCACCAACACAATCACCACTACTATTATTATTCATCAGTATAAACACTACCATCAACATCAACACCAATAGTAATAACATCACAACTATGACCACCAACACGAACACAAGCACTACTACCACAACCAACACCACCACTACAGCCACTACCATCAACACTATTTGAAAGGAAAAAAAGGAAAGGAAAATATTTCTAAGAATTATTTTAGTCAAATAGTTTTTTGTTTTCAATTTCATTTAATTGTAAAACCATTAATAGTTTCTAATCAATCAGTTTAAGTTCGTTTACTGATGCGAGGAGTCTGAACGATTGCAATTACACGGAAACCTTCTTTTGGTTAATTTGTAATTACATATTTCATTTAATTATAAAACTTGTGTTACTTAATTTTTGGTTTCAGGTTAACTCACTTCTTATGAGAAGGCAGGAAAACTGTTGAAAGATGTTTGAGATAAGGAGATTGTTTTTGTTGTTAGCATTTGAAGATTGATATTTTACATGGCTAAACAAATGGGGTAAAATACCAATAATAATGACAACCATAATAATAATAATCTTTTCTACTATAAGCACAAAGCCTGAAATTTTAGGGGAGGGAGCTAGTTGATCACATCGACTCCAGGGCATAACTGGTACTTACTTCATTGACCTTGAAAGGATGAAAGGCAAAGTTGACTTTGGCAGAATTTGAACTTAGAATGTAAGGACATAATAATAGTGATGACGATGATGATGATGTTCTTGTTGTTGTTAAAAATAATCCGTTCTACTACAGGCACAAGGCCTGAAATTTGTGGGGAGGGAACTAGTTTATTACATCAAGCCCAGTGTTTATCAAGAGGGTTCTAAACACTTGAGAGACTATTGAAAGCTTGTGAATATCTAAGGTTACAAGTAGCAACCCTCTACCCACATAAACCCTACCAGGAATAAGACCAAACCTGAGTCAAATCAATCAATAATAATAATAATTTTGGCACAAGGCCAGCAATTTTGGGGGAGGAGATAAGTCAATTACATTGACCCTAGTGCTCAACTGGTACTTATTTTATCAACCCCAAAAGGATGAAAGATGAAGTCAACCTGAGTGGAATTTGAACTCAGATTGTAAAGATGGATGAAATGCCATTAAGCATTTTCTCCACCATGCTAACAGTTCTGCCTGCTCACTACCTTATATAACAATAATGATGATAATAATAATCTCTCTATTATAGGCATAAGGCTTGAAATTTAAGGTGGAGGGGCGTGGCTTGTCAATTGCACCAACCTCAGTATTTGGCTGGTACTTATTTCATCAACCCAAAAGGGTGAAAGACTTCAACAGGATTGGAACACAGAATGTATAGAAATTCTGCTAAGGTCAACTTTGCTTTTAATTCATCTGGGTTCAAAGAAATAAAGTACCAATCATGTACTGAGGTTGATGATATCGATTAAGCAGAGTGTTAGAGATATTTTGAGATGAAGGAGTTAGTTGATTACATTGATCCCAAGACTAGATTAGTACTTTATTTTATCAACCTTAGAAGGTTGAAAAGGCAAAGTTGAGCCCAGTGGGATTTGAACTCAGAATGTAAATGCTGCAAAGAATTTTGACCAGCATTCTAACAATTTTACCAATCCACCACCCTTATATTGATAAGATTCTATTAATCCACCATCCAAGTGGTTATAAGTGTGATTTCCTCATTTATATATAATAATAGTTGATATAATAAGGCAGTGAACTGACAGAAACATTAGCACACTGGGCGAAATGCTTAGTGGTGTTTCGTCTGTCTTCACGTTATGAGTTCAAATTCTGCTGAGGTTGACTTTGCCTTTCATCCTTTTGGGGTTGATAAATTAAGTACCAGTTGTGTACTGGGATCGATCTAATCAACTGGCCCCCTCCCCCAAATATCAGGCCTTGTGCTTAGAGTAGAAAAGAATGATAGTTGATGTAATGTTGGTTAGTTAGTTAGTTGGTTGGTTTATTGAGTAAAAGATAGATGCAGAGAGTTTACATAAAAGGTGTAGGGTGAGTGCTGGTAGAAGGCTTGGTGGCAGGCAATGATAACTTTCTAAAAAAACATTTTTTTTCAATAAAATGTTGTATAGATAGATTTTTTATGGAATAGACTGGTTTGTATTAATAAAACTTTTTTTTAAATAACGTATTTATTGCAAATATACAAATGAGAAATTTGTTGTATTTGATTATATTTTAAGGTAATTAATATTTTTCATATGCAAATTTATTTTAATTTTATCATTTTATGTAAGCACCAATAAGTTTAACAAAAGTTAAAATATAATTATTGTATGTATGCCATAGTTCCTGATATTATACTCATGGTAAAAATATGCTCCCAAAGTTACTCCTCATGTGATGGGAAATACTCTTATAATGATTTTAAATTTAGGCACTAGGCATGCAATTTTGGAAGTGGGACAAGTCAATTACATCAGCCCCTGTGTTCAATTGGTACTTATGAAAGGCAACATATATCCTGGCAGCATTTGAACTCAGAACATAAAGTTTGAAGGAATGCCACTAAGAATTTTCCCTGGCTCATTAATGATTCTGCCAGTTCACCACTTTACTCTAGTTTAATAATAATTGTATATTTATTACTAGTTTGTTTTATGTATTTATTTTTACACTGGCATTAGGTATGGAAGAAAGTTTCTTATTACAAAGTCAGGGAATAGTCTTCCAGAATACTTTATTGGCCAATCTAAAAAGTCTAGTTTAACCCCAAAGTCCTCCCATCACTTAACTTTGGACATTTTTTTATTGACTGCACTGCAACTGTTCACACCTCAGTATACCATATGCACAAAAGAGGATACTTGTTTCCTAGTCAAGCCTTTTAAACCTCCTTCTTTGCTTGGAAGGCATCTTTCAATTGCTGCTTAATCCAGGGGTTTCTCCTATCACCTGCCGCATCACACTGGATGTTTCTGATAAGACCCTATGGAAGAGGTACCTGAGGACTTTACCCCAACAACCCTCCCACGAATAGTGGGTGGCAGAATTGAATGGATGGGTGGATGGATGGTTGAATGGAAACTGGTATGAAAAAGAAAGTTAACTTTGTTAGAATTTGAACTCAAAACAGTGGAAGATGAAACTATATGTGGATATATATTTAAATTAGTCTCCCACTCCCACCCCACCCCTATCACCTGCAATAATTTCAGTTGCCTCCAAACCTGTCTCAGCCAATTTGTAATAATTACATATTTCATTAAAAATATGTACTTAATCTAAATTTTGTATGATTTAATTTATTTCTGGACTATCAGAAATATCTTCCATTTTACTCTGTAATGAACATCTTATTCCATCACTGTACAAGAATTAACACAAATTGATCTTTGCATCTTCTTGTTATTTTATTTTTTTAATTTTATTTATTTGGTATTTTGTTTATCTGGTATACGCATTTGAAGCAGTAGTTAATTAAAATAGCCACCTATGTATCATACTTAATGTACACACACTGTCAATAGGCCAGTTACTGCAACATTTGTCTGGAGATAACATCTCTTATGAACTTGCAATGTTGAAACAATAAATATCAGTGAGAGAGAGACGAGAATTCATCCCAGCAGTGGTCAGCAAGATGATATATGGCTCTGTTTTTTTTTTAGTTAACCCTTTAGTATTCAGATTACTCTGTTAAGTGTATGCCTTTTTATTCACATTATTATGAATTTATCATGCATTATCATGTAACTTTGAGACTACGATGATGTGATTGTTTATTTTTAGCATAATATTGTAGGGTAGGTGTGAGGGGCCAGGATCTAATTGGTTTGAATACAAAACAGGTAGAAAATTTGGGCCAGATATGGCCTGTTTAAATGCTAAAGGGTTAAATACTGATTCATATATCAGAGCTGATAAATTATCATCCAAATAAGTAGCTTAGTTACAACTACACACCAATGAAAAGGCCCCAAAAGGCTGAAATGCATCTGGCACTTTTGCTGACCACTTCTGGGATGAGATTTTAACACAGCATGTCCAGAAGTGAAGTTATCTCTAGACAAAATCTGCAGTGATTGGCCTATTGACAGAGTGTACATACATTAATTATGATACATAAATGGCTACTTTTTATTTTTTTGCTTAGTTATTGTTTCCTGTAATTTTTCCCATGTTTTTTCTGATCCCTTACATGGAATTGTTTTCACCGATTTGTATATTTGCATATTGTTGGGGCAAGTTTTTTTTTTTTTAATCATTATTATTATTTTTAAGATGGAAGTGATTTCTGATGCTAACATACACAAAGAAACCTTATTATCAACGAAGATGGCAGAGTTATATGACATACCCAAGTGCATAAAATAATGGCTGCAGTAGTCAGATTTGAACACTCGATTATAATGATCAGTTGTTCAATAACTTAACCACACAGTCATCATGACCAAATTCAGGAATCTATTCTAAATATTTATCCAAGATAATCTTTAACTCTTTTTTATACCAACCCACTTGAAACCACCCCTGGTTCTACAATACAAACTTCCTGTTTTTAAGTGAACTATGTTAAAATCTTCCATCAAACTTTCCTGTTAATTTATGTTCCAAACACTCCATTATATACAAATGACACATGTGTCAGCCAAATATCAAATGATAGTTAATTCATAGTTGTGTTTACATTCAAATCTATGAACCTACTCCAGTGAAACACTTAGGTAATAAAATATATAGGCTACCTGTTATCCATGACTAGACTTGATAGCATTGGTGGCTTTTGGAAACTAGTGATGGTGTCAAGATTTCTTTACTTTTCTTAGCTAGTAGGGGTAGAGTCTTTTATCAAAGAGATATCTTTGGCACCAGTGACTCTAACTGTACAGGAATAAAGTGATTTATTTTATCTTGTGAACCTGCAAGGATTGGGGAGAAGGAGTCGCATCAAACATCCTTAGTTTGAAAGGGGCTAAAGACCAAGAGCCTAAAATAAAGTTTGTCTGGTTGTAAATATTATGGACATGTTAGGAGAATATATTGTGTTGTGTTCTTGAGCAAAACACTTCATTACATGTTACTCCAGTTCACTCATCCATAAATGAGTAACTCTGATGGACTGGTGACCCATTCAAGAGGATTGTTGTAATCTCAGTTACTTTAACACCATGGCAACTGGGTAACCAACCTTATGAATTCTAGATACACTAATATCCAGGGGTTGATGATGATATATGTTAATAACTCTAACAGAAAAGTGTCATCATCTTCATCAACATTTAACGTCTGTTTTCCTTGTTGGCATGGGTTGGATAGTTTGATAGGAGCTGGTAAGGCTGGAGGCTACATCAAGCCTCCACTGTTTGTTCTGGCATGGTTTCAATGAATGGACGCTCTTCCTAATGCCAACCATTTTACAGAGTGTACTGGGTGCTTTTTATATGGCACCAGCACCAGTTCTTTTAACCTGGCACCAGCACCAAATATGATAAAAAAAAATTGGTATGACTGTGATAAAGTTGGTTAGAAGATAATGCAATTGAAAGAAAACAGGAGATAAAGATCTGAGTACCATGCATAACATCTTATATATTGGAAAACAAAAGAATAACTGTAAAAATGGTGATATTAATGCCAGCGGAGAAGTAATATATACATTAATAGCTAGAATAATTCACTCCATCAAATAATAAGATGTATCATGCTATCAAACAATTGTTAATTTATGTCAGACAGTCATTAATTAATTGCTCAATTTATACTTAAAAATTAACTTATTTCTTTGCCATGTATCAATTTCTTAATTGTTTTTAATTGTTAATTATTCAAATTAAAAGCATTGATTTCATTCTTATCATATTGGAGGCAAGGGTTTTTCCACTATTTTTCTTAAGCCAACTAGTTTAGTTTTTAATTAGACAAGCATAAATCATCAGCTAATTACAGCTTGACCGTTAATTTTAAGCAGCAACGACTGTTTATATATTATACAATGATAGATATATCTACAAGCCACAGAAGATCTTACTAAAACCACACTTAAACTGTTAATTCAGTAATGTAAAACAAGATAAATGTAAGTTAGGTCTGTCTGTCTGGTACCAATTCCTCACAATTTTGATTAATGGTGCCATGGAGAATGAAGTGATATCATGAAGACGACAACAGATGCAGGCATGGCTGTGTGGTTAAGATGCTAGCTTTGCAACACTTTGGGTAGAATTTCGTAGACAGAACTGTATGGAAGTCCTCTATGTATGTATATATATGTATGTGCGTATGTGTCTTTGTATCTAGGTTTGGTCCTTCCTCCTTCACACTTCTATAAAAATCACGCAGATATAAACAGTGACATTGCCATAATTTTTTTTCTGTTAATGGATCAACAGCAGCTTCAAGGACATGTGCAATAAAATATTCCTTTTTCTAGAAAATTTTTTTTAAATAATGGTGAGTGTTAGCAACAGGAAGAGCATCCATCAGTGAAACAGTTCCCCATAAGACAGCCATCTAACCCGTGCTAATATGTGGAAACAGATATAAAAACAAGCCAAGGATAAATCAAGTCAAAATTACTCAAGGTACAGAAATCTATCCTTGGTGAAGTATAGCAATTACCAACTCTGTTGGTTGTGGCTCACTGCAATCTCTTAAGTCTACTGTATACTTCATTAGTGTAATTGAACTATTTACAATTTCAATATCATCTGTTCACGTCTAATTCTTCACCCAACTCATGTTGCCATTAATTGGATACATCTACTCAAACTCCTCTTCATCTCTCTTTCTGTCTTCCTATCTTCTCTCTCACACGCACACACTATCTCTCCTTTCACTTCCTCTCTGTCATCCTACTCCTCTCTCCTACTTCCTCTCTCTCTTTCTCTTTTCTTTATCTAATTCTTAATCATTCTCTCAGTCTTTTACCACATCCTCTATCATCCATTTTTCTCACATGACCATCTTGAATCACCACTTCCCACCATTTTACATAGTTTTGTTGGTGCTGCTAAGATATATATTTGGCGAACTGAACTCTTGACTACTGTTAATACTACTACTACTACTACTACTACTACTCTGCCACTACTCTTTGCATGCCAATTAAGATTTGGGGCAATCATTCACCTAAAAATACAGCTGTCATTGCTGCAACTACTACTACCATCCTTGCTACTGCTGTTAATACTACTACTACTACTACTACTGCTTGAATATGTTAGCCCTTCGCTAGTTTTCAAAGTTCTTTCCCACTATGTGGACTCAGTCAGTTGGTCATCATCGTTTTACTATCCTTTTTCCATGCTTGCATGTGTCAAATGGAATTCGTGGAGCAGGTTTTCTACAATCAGATGCACTTCCTGTCACCAACCCTTACTTGTTTCCAAGCAATGTAATATTTCCCCTACAGCCAGACATGTTTACACACAAGATTAGACATGAAGGACAACCTCTTGTATGGCAGCGACACTTGTTTACAACTACTGTGAGATTACACACACACACACACTCATACTCCTCCTCCCGACTGGCTCCTATGCTGGTGGCACGTAAAAAGCACCATCCGAACATGGTCGATGGTGGTGCCGCCTGACTGGCTCCTGTGCTGCTGGCACGTAAAATGCACCCACTACACTCTCGGAGTGTTTGGCGTTAAGAAGGGCATCCAGCTGTAGAAACCTTGCCAGATCAGATTGGAGCTTGGC
The DNA here is from genome assembly GCF_046866305.1 of Octopus bimaculoides. Classification (NCBI taxonomy): domain Eukaryota; kingdom Metazoa; phylum Mollusca; class Cephalopoda; order Octopoda; family Octopodidae; genus Octopus; species Octopus bimaculoides. Next base: position 73,299,925 of record NC_142929.1, on the reverse strand, counting down.
GCAAACCATCCAACGCATGCCAGAATGGAAAACAGATGTTAAATGATGATGATATATATATATATATATGAGAAAGAGAGAGAGAATCATTTTTAACGTCTACTTTGAGCTTGATTGATTGCAGTATAGCACACAGCATGCTATACAACAAGCATGAAAACTCTAGTAGCTCGCATTCAAATCTTGTGTTTATTAAATAATATTCATCTATCTCTTCTGGATGGAGTGCTTTTCTTGTTGATCCTACCAAAAACAAAACAGTACGCTGTTTATATGTGTGCACGCGCACGCGTGTTAGATAGAGAGAGAGAGATAATGTAATTTAAGATTTTAACAAACATTGAAGTGAATGAAAAGTTAAGTCTCTTTAAAGATCAATCTGTCATGCTATTTTTCTGATGACATCATGTATTCAGCACTGCACTATATATGCCTACTGTCATTTCTCATTTTCTCATTCTCGCTGTTTCACACTCACAATCAATCTGTATGTAAATAGTATTTCAAACACACACATACACACACACTTGTATGTTTTCCTATTCCATTTGTTTTGCTTCTACTTTTTGATGTTACAACCAAGATCAAGATACGAATCATGAAATGTTTTCCTTGTTATCCTGACATGAAAGTACAAACAGCCTTGGACTAATTCTGCTCTGGTGGTGGTTGTTGTTTTAAACAACTGGAATCTAGCTTATGATCTCTAGTTTCGACTTTTGCATTCTCAGTTGTATTTCTCTTGCTTCTTGCTTAACCCCAGGTAAGCCAGGAGCCATCAGACCTATAAACAGGATGTTTCAGCTGCGATCTCCTCTACTCTTTTTTTTTTTTTTTCAGACATAAACTCAGAGCGTGAGACGTTTTGGCACAGCCACTTTGGCGTCGCTGATGTTTGTCTCTCCCTTTATTGTTGTGTGAACATATTTCTTTTTATATATGAGGAGAGGGAAAGTGTGTATGTCAATCGTATTCAATTAATAATTGTAATCTCTGTGTGGGTGTGTGTGTGTGTGTGTGTGTTTCTATGCATGCAAATGTGTATGTATTTACTTCTTGTGCCAAAAAGTACTGTCACAACAGGCTGAATGTCTAATCAGACGTCAAATCATCTGCGTCTTGAAAGCTATAGCCAATCATTTCGTTCCGATTATCTTTTAAATTTCTTTGTATTTTAAGATAAGAGTTGTGTGGAATTTAAGGGCGATTTGGCTGCCTGTTTTAGGTGACCTGATGACCAAAGCCTTGTGAGTGGGTTTGGTAGACGGAAACTGAAAGAAACCCGTCGTGTATATGTGTGTCTCTTTTTTACAACTGGTGTCGGTGTGTTTCCGTCCTCGTTAACGGTTCAGCAAAAGAGTCCAATAGAAAAAGTACTAGGCTTTAAGAAATAAATCCTGGGGTCGATTTATTCGATTAAAACCCTTCAGGATGATACTCCAGCATGGCCACAGTCTGATGACTGAAACAAGTAAAACAATAAGGGAATATATTAGAGATGTGGTACTTAACATTTAGTAGTTCAGTTGCCCCTTTCAGCAATTGGTGTTTTAAACCAAGTTTAAAGACATACCAGATTGTAATTGTAGTAGTAATAGAATATACAAGGAGGAGACATGGGTTTGTAATATTTATTAGTTGTAACGTTGGCACACCGGGCGAAATGCTTAGCGATATTTCGTCTGTTCTTTTTTTTTATATTCGTTTTACTTGCTTCAGTCATTTGACTGCGGCCATGCTGGAGCACTGCCTTTAGTCGAACAAATCGACCCCAAGACTTATTCTTTGTAAGCCTTGTACTTATTCTATGGGTTTTTTTTTTTGCCGAACCGCTAAGCTACGGGGACGTAAACACACCAGCATCGGTTGTCAAGCGATGTTGGGGGGGACAAAGACAGACATACAAACATATACACACACATACATATATATATATATATATATACATACACGACAGGCTTCTTTCAGTTTCCGTCTGCCAAATCCACTCACAAGTCTTTGGTTGGCCCGAGGCTATAGTAGAAGACACTTGCCCAAGGTGCCACTCAGTGGGACTGAACCCAGAACCATGTTGTTGGTAAGCAAGCTTCTTACCAAACAACCACTCATGCGCCTGTCTTTACTTTCTGAGTTCAAATTCGGCCGAGGTTGACTCTGCCTTTCATCTTTTCGAGGTCGATAAATTAAGTACCAATTGTGTACTGGGGGTCGATCTAATCGACTGGCCCCTTCCCCCAGAATTTCGGGCTTTGTGCCTAGAGTAGAAAAGAATATACTGGTGAAGGTGCATGGCTTAATCGATTCTCAGACCGGGCGATGCAATGTGTTCATGAGCAAAACACTTCATTTCATGTTGTTGTGCGATCACTTCGGCATCTGACGTACAAACACAAACATTTGATCTCTGTAAACAAACCCATGGCTGTGACAGTAGAGTCCACGATATTGGGTGAGGTGAACCTTTACCTCTCAGCTTGATGGCCCCGTTTTGATTGCAGTTAGAATGTCTGAGTATGTGTATCCTGATAGAGAGAATCTCTTTTAAAATAAGGTTTTAGAGGAGGATTCGAGTTCAGTCATAATGTCTATTAATTTCTACAATATATCTTCAGCGTCCATGTTTACAATTAGGAAATTGAGACCAGCGGTTCCCAAACATTTTTTGCTCCACGGACTGGTTTCGTGCCAGACAATTTTTCCGTAGACCAGAGAATCACGGCGTAGCAAAACGAACGCAATAAAGTACATGTTTTTTTTTTTATTATCACATATGTAATACATGTGTATTATGAAGATAGGTGGTGGGTAAGGGTATCCGGCTCACGAGCGTAAGGTCATGAGTTCGATTCCCAGCAGCACGATGTGACCTTGAGCAAGACACTTTATTTCACGTTGCTTCAGTTCACTCAGTTAGCAAAAGATGAATAGTACCTGTATTTCAAAGCACCAGCTTTGTCACATTCTGTGTCACGCTGAATCTCCCTAAGATGTGTGTGTGTGTGTGGAGAGCTCAGCCACTTGCATGTTAATTTCATGAGCTGGCTGTTCCGTTGATGGGATCAACTAGAACCTTCGTCTTCGTAACCGACAGCGAGCCACATATATATTACATATGTAATCCATATATAATGCAAAAATACCCTGCAGACTGCGATGGTCAATAAAATAGAAACAAAATGCTTTCTCTGTGGGGCCCGGTACCAAATTATCCACGGCACGCTGGTTGGGGACCCTCGATTTAGACTATTGAGAATTGAGTATGATTAGCAATATTACAGTACAACAATGGTGACTGAATACAAACTATCGACTTACCAACTTTGCCTGCCTGCCAGCTGTAATTCCCTGTCAAAGTGTATAATGATTATAAGAATACAAGAGAGAGAGAGAGAGAGAGAGAGAGAGAGAGAGAGAGAGAGAGAGAGAGGGAGAGAGAGAGAATAGCAGCATGAAAGGTGTATTTGAATGGATTTCGTAATTGACTGGCATTAGATATAACCAGAACAGCCAGGAGAACCGAGTTAAGACCTGGGGTAGAAAGATTCATTCTTTTCATAGGGAACAAGATGAGTTAATACAGAATATATCTAAAATTCTAATTTATATATATATATATATATATATATATATATATATATATATATATATATAGAGAGAGAGAGAGAGAGAGAGAGAGAGAGAGAGAGAGAGAGAGAGAGAGAGAGAGAGAGAGAGAGAGAGAGAGAGAGAGAGAGCAATGATAGATCTCACTCATGACAGAATGCTACAGACTATCATGAAGTTGTCATTGAACTAATGAAGATAATTGTGATTGTGAAGATATTTTGGTATGGTTTGGTTTTTCTTTTTGTTTGTTTTTTTTCCCCTAAGTTGCTGATTCAATGCATTTGTGATGGATGAAGTAAAACAAAAATTGATGAAATCGTTTCCTCTCAGTTTTCAATAAATCCATTAATTAGCCTCTGTTAACTTCTTTCAGTATTTTCCATTCAATTCCAGAAGATATCCACAAGAGAATCTATTGATTAGAAAACTAAAGGTTTAAAATGTCAGGGTAGGATGCCATAACCCATTCGTAAGCTACCCAAATGACTGCTGGATGGTTTATAAAGGCTTTTTTTTGTGCTTTTATTTATTGACAAACATTTAAAATACGTTTGGCGTTATCTTGGAGGTTAGTTAGCCCTATCTGCTTTCATCATTTCTTTTTAACATCCCCACACGTACGGTACGCTGTGTTGTTTCATTAGTACACCGTCCAAGCATAAAACTTGAAGTAGCTCACGTGATAGAAAATACTTGCCATGCACAGTGGAATCGAACTCAAGACCACATGCTCGTGAAGTGAATTTCTTCATTATACAGATATGCTATACCGACATTCTTCTAGCATATTGTCTTTTTTTTTTTTTTTTACTAGTTGTAGCCATCATGCTAGCGACACAACTAAAAATAAATATTTAAGACAGTACATGGCTTTGATTCCTCCTCTGATAAATATTCTCTATATAGTTTTGCTTGTAGATTGCCTACTACTGAAGTCAATATATGTGCTACATAGTCTTTTTGAATACCACTTGTTTTCGTAGTGGTTTATTTAGGGTGCAGCAGTCGTATTGTATTGTCAGGGGAACAGTGAGACAGCTGTAACAGAGAGAGAGGAGGGGGAGATCTAATAGAGGTAGAATCAACAAGAAAAGTACTCCATCCAGTGAGAGATAAATATCAATTTAATACACAACCGAAAAAGCTACTAATAGTTTCATGCTTTTATGATACTTGAACAGGCATATTTTATAAATATACTTAGTTAAAGTATCGTAAAACATGAAACTATTAATAGCTCTTTCGGTTGTGTGGTTGTGTATTAAATTGATGTGTGTGTGTGTTGAACCGTTAATCCCTACACATTTCTCTCTCCGTTTTTCACAATGCTCTACTATTCATTTATCACGGATTCGTTTGACAGGGTGGATTTTTTTAAAACCAAATACGTGATAAACAAGTATATATATATATATATATATATATGTATATATATATATGTATATATATATATATATATATATATATATATATATATATATATATATATATGTATGTATATATGTATGTATATACAGTAGCAAGCAAAAGAGAACGATTAATATTTTTTTTAATTTTGTAAAAGCTAGTAAACGTACAAATTCGCAATTCGTTTCGTAAATACAGTTAACCATTGGCTAAATTCAGTGAAAAATCTAAGTTTGTACAACGATCTTAATAACAGTTAATAACACTAATACTAGTTTCGTCCAAACGTCTCAAGTACAAACTAAGAGAACGATCAAACTAAAAAATGCTTCATTTAACTCAAAACCATAATAATGATTGAAAGAAATGTAAATATGAACTTAATACAGTTAGTATGTAGACCTTTGTTGGAGATCACCTCTGCACATCAATTGCCACAGAACATAACAAGTTTCCTGCACAAGTCAGGTGTTACTTTTTTCCATTCCTCTTCTAATATCTCCCGTAAATTCGTCGGGTGCTCTTTGTGTTACTTTGTCTCCAAGTATCTTCCAAAGGTTTTCAATTGGATTTAAGTCTGGACTTTGTACTGGCCACTTCGTTACTTGGATATTTTGTTCACTAAAGAATCCAGTGACATGCTTTGCAATGTGACAAGGGGCGTGATCTTGCATGAAAATGCACGGTTGATTCGGAAATGCTCGTAATGATGGGATCACATGCTGTTTACCAAATTCAAATAGATATTAGCATTAATAGTTTCTTTAATCTGCACTAGAGGGCCAACTCCTTCAGAAGAAATCATTCTTCACACCATGACGCTTCCTCCTCTAAACTTGGCAGATTTCTTCAGGCACTTGGATTTTAGCCGATCTCCTGGAAGTGCCTAACATACTGTCTACCATCTGAACCTACTAAATTGAATTTGCTTTCATCGCTAAAATGAACTTTTGACCAATTTTCATTTCTCCAGTTCACATGAGCTTCTGCAAATGAAAGTCTTTCCAATTTGTTCTTCTTGCTGATGTTAGGTTTCGTTGAAGGGGAACACGTCTTTCATCCAAATTCCTCAAGACGACGAGATACTGTAAAGCGGCTCACTTCCGTACCATTATTTACTTTTATTTTCATAGAAATTCCAGCCGCAGCCTCGAAAGGATCCTTCAATACGAACCGTTTCATGGCTCGATCATTTCGCATGGTGGTTTTGCGTGGTCTACCAGTTTCCTTTTTCGGTTCAAAACCTTTGGTCTTTTCATAGAGCTTAAGAACACGTGAAACTACACTCTTAGATCTCCTTAGGCCTCGTGAAATGGCCGAGAGAGTCATTCCTGAAACTTTCATCCTTACAATTTCTTTTCGGAGGTCGGGAATAACTTTAGCTTGGTGTGCCATGTTCGGAAGCTAGCACAATACTGAAATGGTAGTAACGTTGAGCCTGCAAATGTAAACAATGTTTGAAATTTCCAGAAATTTCTGAAGGAATCTAATCGTTCCCTTATTCTGCACATGAGACATTTGGACGAAACTAGTGTTAGAATTATTAACTTTTATTAAAACCATTGTACAAACTTAAATTTTTCAGAGAATTTAGCTTATCGTTAACCATATTTACGAAACTAATTACGAATGTGTACGTTCGCTAGCTTTTCCGACATTAAAAAAAATATTAATCGTTCTCTTTTTTTTTTTTTGCCCGCTGTGTGTGTGTGTGTGAAGATGCATGGCTCAGTGGTTAAGGCGTCGAGCTCACAATCATGAGGTTGTGAGTTCGATTCCTTGGCCGGGCTGTGTATTCACACATTATTTCACATTATTTAACATTGAACCAGTTTACTCAGCTGTAGAGCTGAGTTGCAACGTGACTGATGCCAAGCTGTATCTTACTATGCAAACGTAGCAGAGTCGAACCCTAGAACCACGTATATCCTGGAACCAATCTTCTTCACTACACACAGTCATGACAGCAGAAACAGACAGACAGAGACAAATGTGTGCGTGATACATCGTAAATTCCAACCACAGCTCCTTTAACAGATTTCTTAATTCCGCCATGTTGTTTCATGCAGAATTCCTCTCACAAGACGGAAATTTAATTCCTTCAAATTAGCGGAAACATACTTGTTGAGCATATATATATATATATATATATATATATATATATATATATATATAAGGTTGAGGAGGGTATTGGATTTAACCAAACCCCGGAGGATACAGGTAATACCGAGTAAGTGCTGTATACCGATTAGTTTGCCCCAATCGTTGTATGAACAGGATTGAGTATTATAAGTCGTGTATTAGCGTGTGTATATGTAAATATATAAAAACAAAAGGATAAAGAGAGCAAAGGTAAGGTTGAAGAATTTTATGGATAGAGTCTTACAGCTGTTTCTGGGAAGATCCAGTACTTCCCTTCATCGGAGACAGAAAAAATAAAGTTATCTATTATTATATCCATAGGCGGATATTTTTAGTATGAAGTGGTAAAGAGTGTGACGTGCTGAAAAAAGAGAGAACAGTACTTGAAGAGTAGTTTCATTCCAGTGGTAAATATCCGTGTAGAAATTCGTGCAGATTAATCCTTGTGTGAATAATCCGGAAATTTATGTTGGAACGAAAGTTGATATAGCTTAGGTGGCAGAGGTATATATATTCCATCTTGCAATAGATTTTTGCTTGTTTACTTGAAGGATGTCCAAAATATATATATATATAATTAGATTGGAGCCTGGTGTAGCCATCCGGTTGCACCAGTCCTCAGTCAAATCGTCCAACCCATGCTAGCATGGAAAGCGGACGTTAAACGATGATGATGATGATATATATATGTAGACACATACATACATGCACCATCGTTGTTGTTGTTATCATTGATGTTCATGTTAATTTGATAGGCTTCATTGATGTTGTTGCTTCTATTTACCTCGTTATGGCATTGATTCATGCTTCTCTAAGTACAATGATCTGATAATGTCTTACTCCTAGTATCGATCCGTTCGTTTTGTCCACAGCGATTTTAAATACTGGTTAGTTTATCTTGCACTACTATTATCGATTATATAGTGGTTTGTGTGTGTGTGTAAAGTAAGGAAATCTGATAGTGTTGCTATATTTTCATAGTTCATAGTCATTCCATTTGTCATAAGTAATCTGATAGTTCAGTCGGCTGTTTAATAATAATAATGTTTCCGCGTGCGTGAGGAAACGCGCGCTCATTCATATATCTTTGTTTCAATTATTGGACTGCGGCCTTGCTGGATGACCACCTTGAAGGGTTCAGTAAACAAATCGACCCCAGTAATTTTTTTTTTTTTTTTGAAGTCTGGTGCATATCCTTTCGTTCTCTTTTGCTGAACCGCTACGACACGGGAACGCAAACAAACCAACACCCATTTTCAAGTGGTGGTGTTGGTGGGGAAAGACAAACACAAAGACACACACACATACATATATTCGACGGGCTTCCACACAGATTCCGCTTATTTACTCACGAGGCACTGATCGGCCCAGGGCTACAGCAGAAGACATTTGCCCAAGGTGCCGCCGTATAGGACTAAACTCGAAACCAAGTGGTTGCAAAGTGAGGTTTCAGCGATGAGGATTCAATTGTTTAATCAGTCGAATTACCTGTCCCTGAATTATGTAAGTGGTTGAATATCCCACGTGACTGGGATATTCAGTCACTTTTGAATGTAATTCTTAAGCAGAATCAGTTTGATACAGTGTGACAAGATAGCACCTTTTAAATTTCGGATACAAACCACCCGGCGGGCTTCTATACAGTTTCCGTCTATCTAATTTCGCTTTGTAGCTATGAGTCAATCCAAGGGTACAGAAAATGATATTTGCTCAAAATATCATTCAATGGAATTGAACCCACGATATTTCACGGTTGCGAAAAGGACTTTTTTATCCTTCGGCCATACAATGCCTCTGTGTGTGTGTGTGTGTGTGTTTTATATCAAAAATTAACTAGAGTTTAACCCCAGGCTGGGTTGTTCGCGACTGTCAGCTTCTGATGTAATAAGCACATCTATCCCCTCTGCCAAGCATATTGAGTTCTAAATCAGATGTTTGCTCTCTGTAAAATAAATAGTATAAACATTTATACTTTACAACCCTTACACTACGCTATAACGTCTCCCTCATAAGTTCGAGTTACATACCTTACATTTTTTTTAACGTTTATATTAACAAAACCCCCACAGTCGCGAACTAGTTGACTGTCAACTTTTGATATCACACACATACATTAATGTTTGATTATTTTGTTTAGTTATAACAATAATTTAACATTAAATTGAAGACGTACTCAATTTTTGTAGAGTACGTATTATACTCTTACAAGAAGGGCGGCAGTGACTTCCAAGTTTCGGCCTGCCTGCCTTCGTCAGACTGTGATAAATTTGGGTTTATCTTGGCTTTATATAGTCTCTGCTAAGTAGTTTTTCTGGGGTAGGTGGAGTTTTGTGTAATGATAATTATGTTTGGTATATGTACATCCGGCAAAGAGCTGTATAGGAAGGATGATAGAGATAGGTAGAGGACATGTATGTTTGTAGGGTGAGTGCTTATGGAATGATATTATAGAAGGTTCTATTGTTTAAAGCTGAAGTTGTGATATTTTTCAGAGTTCAGTCAAGTGTATAAAACTTTGTTGTCAAGTGTGTCTAGTTCAGGTTTATTAGATTCAGAGTATGAAATTGTTAGTAAAGAAATTTGGTTATTGTTGTGTTTTAGTGATCTGAAAGCATATAAGGAGGTGAAAATGTTTGGTCATAAGATGTCTAACTAGAGTTTGTTGTTGATGTTATTTGATTTCTATTAAGAAAATTTAACCCATGTGTTTTGGGAAGGTACAGATTGAGTACTATGTTGCTATAAGTTATTATAGGGAAATTCTACTCGGCTTCAAGTCTGACTGTATGTCTGTGCTTGTTACCCATCGCGCCTCCGCTTGACAACCGGTGTTGATTTGTAGAATAGATATCAGACTTCAAAAAACACAAGGTACTGGAGTCAATTTGTTCGACTAAAACTCTTAAAAGCGATGCCCCAGCATGGTCGAAGTCCAATGACTGAAACAAGTAAAAGACATAAAACTAACGTAGTAGCTATAATACTTTGTCTCAGAGGAACATCCAGCGGTTTTGCCTTCTAACGCACGTCTCGGCATACTGTGTGCCCCCCGCACACGCGTGCATACACACACGTCTTCACAACTCAAGATAAATGGATATTTTGCTAATAAAATTTTCTACAAATATCTTAGGAAAAGTGTAGATACCGATTATATCAGAATTTTTGTGGAAATTTTTTTTCGGGGTCATAGAGAGAGGAGTTTAGGATAATTCACACGAGTCGGCTTTTTTTTTTATCTTTCTGAAAGCAACGAAACAAAGGGTATTTCTAAATGAAATTTTCTACAATTACATTTCAGATAGTGTAGATTGCGATTATATCGGAATTTAATGTGAAGAAAAAGAATAAAAAGAAGGGTACGAACACATACAAAATGATATCACAATTTTTTTTTAATTTGAAGTTTCATTTTGTAGACATAGTATGCATGTGTGTGCATCCACCAATTTTCTTTTAAGTTGCGTGGAATGGCACATTTGCGTAGGTGTGCCAAATCACTCTGAGGGCTTCTTTGAGACGAAATATCATAGCTAGTGCCGTTGTACATTTGTATGTACGTTAAATGTTAAGCACACTGATATTTTGATCTAAGGCTGTTTCAAGTGCGTATATTAATTTCTGTATTTGTATTTCAATAACCTGCTATATGTAATAACGCAATGGTGTTGCTCCATGCGTAGTTTAATGTATGTTATACAATACTAGCCGAGTAGCCCGTCGTTGCCAGGTAATTTTCAAAATAGGATGCCTTTATTTCAATATTTCTTTTATTCCATGTATTCTGCGATGGATAGGCCTCTTCATTGAGGTTAATTTATGTCTCGATAAACAAAGTTGTTTTTTTTTTTAATTTGACTCGCATAGATATAAAGATTTTTCTAAGTACACGGCTGATGCTTTGTGAAGCTGTTTCGACTATCGCTCTAATGCAATTCCTCTCTCTCTCTCTCTCACAGAGAGAAAGATTGAGAGAGAGTGTAGTAACTATAGAGAAAAGGAAAGTTTACACTGAGAAAAGCGTAAAAGATAGAGACAGACAGATAGAGAGAGGGATCTTTTCTGTTAGCCTCACAGATTTTGAAAATTTTAAAATTAAATGAACATTTTCTATATTGATGTAATTTTTCACGCTAAATCCGATTTTGTGATTCATTTAATCCAGAAAAGTTTAGAAAAATGTTACAAAGGTTTAAAGTTTGGTCATTTTTACCCAATCAGATTTGGAGGCTAGCATTTTCTGCGTGGTAGCTGTCCATCACAAAATGAAAGCAAAAACATTTACGACGAGAAAGTTTGAAACAAAAGGAAAGCAAAACATTACAACGACGGACGTTGCAAGAAGTTTTAATGAATAAAGTCACGGTCGAACAGGCATGTAAATAATTTACATAGAGCTTAGACAGACGCTCTTGATACTGCAATGCGTCATATTAAGAGAGATGGGAGCAGCATGCGTGAGAGAGATACATATGCAGAGAGAGGGGGATGCATAAAAGACAAAGAGGTAGATTTCTTATTCAAAAGTTGAGTCATTTCTCATAGAAATTACATTTTTTTTATCAATAATAATCGAAAACCTTGGGACGTAGATTTCGAAAATCAAAGCCTTTCCGTGTTTTACACACATACATACACTCCTAAATGCCTGTTGTTCAAAACATAAATGCAAAGGTTTTTTTTTTTTAATGTATAAAAAAAAAAGGGTTTTAAGAATCTTCTCTTAAACATTTGTTGCACTTCATGTTTGAATAAAACAGAACGCAACCACGTGGGAGGCGATTTTCTGAATACGCCTACGAAATATAAACATATTACTATCACAACGTACAGCCTCGTTTATCACGGATTCATTGACAACTGATCCGGTATAACAAGGTACGTTCAATTGTGAACCATGTTGCGCTTATTACGGATTTATCCTCTACAGCACAGGTCAGCGATCAAAGATTCTGCTTGTACCGCAAATATGTACCCCAGCAATCACCCAGTGCTCAGCTACCCATATTGCACTGACTATTGCTTATATTGATGTTACTGTGCTGCAATAATTGAGTATTCTTTATACAGACTTACGTACTCATACTCCTCAACATTCAACCTATGATCCTAACAAACGACGTATACAGTCTGTAAAGAGAACTGGTGAAATCCCTTAATTTTATTAACAAGACTCCTTCGTTATATCATGTCCACAGTCACCTACTTGTACAATACTGTCTATTGATATCTGAAGTATTCCAGAAATAACAACTGAGGTACACCGTTCTTTGTACCCTGCCCCCTGCAACGATCAACACCACTGATAAGGCAATTTAGAGGCTTGTATGTCGACGCATGATAACCACTACAGCTACATATGAGCAATGCAATAATCCTGTACCAGTACTGAGCTGTTACAGAAAGAATTCACGGAGTGGTGACACTGTTCTTGTCAATTCACGTTCTATAAATTGGTTATATTACATAGATCGTTGACATGAATTTGTAGGATTTCACTGTCATTCCCGTTCAATTAAAACCCCTAACCTAAACGGTAACTTAGAAAAGTGCAGCATTATTATAGATTTAAACTTCATTATGTATCAATTAGCTTGAGCAATAGGTGATGTAACGTTCTGAATATAGTCACATTTAGCTATATATAGATATAACCAAAAGTGTGTGTGTGTGTGTGTGTATATGTATATATATATATATATATATATATATATATATATATATATACACACTTTATTTAAAAGCAGCAGAAATATAACAAAAGACTGTTACTCGGAGTTTCACGTTCCCGTTCATCGGACAGTTTTTCCAACAAAACTGTCCGATGAACGGGAACGTGAAATGTTTGCGATATCTTATTTTACAAAAGTAAACAAAAATGTGATTTATTGGAATGTTTTTGGAATAGATAGATATACAAACACATACCCACACTAGTGCAAACATGCTAATTTTAAAATAGCATGTTTTACATTGATTTGATATCCTTATATCCTTTATTTCTATAGTGTATATGCTTAAGTATACATATGACATGCATGCGGGAAGAACGCTGGCAAGACATGCAACATGAAGGAAGGTAGAACGCAAACAGAGGAAAACGTAATGAAATGCAATTATGTTAAAAGAACGTGGATTTATAAAGCACTGAAAAATCACTACTTAAATACTGCCAATAAATTTCAGTATAGGCGCATGGCCTAGTGGTTAGGGTGCTGCACTCACGATCGCTAGGTAGTGATTTCGATTCCTAGGACCGGGTGATATATTTGTGTTCTTGAGGGAAAGACTTCATCTCACGTTACTCTGCGAACACTTCAACACCTGACGCGTTGTGTCCCTGTTCAGATAACGTCGATTTGATCGGGTGAGCTAATGTGCAGCACGAGCATTTGATTACTATAAGCAAATCATTTGTGCAGATCGTTCGCCAAAGGCTGAACTATCATACACTGTCTTCGACGGGAGAGTCCGTCATATATATACACACACGCACTTTGATGCATTTTAATTCGGTTAGCATTCGTTACTAAACATAATATCTACGTTTATGTGTAGTAAAAAATTAAGCCCATCTCATTTACATTTTGACGCCCTTTTGATACAAACCAAGCGAAAGAAGTGTATTGTTTGTTTATATACAACATGCAGTTATATAATGTATTGTTACATGCAAAATGAAAGTGAAGCGAAGCAAGCCAATATTTAGCTTTTTAATAGCAATGTAATTTTACTTGGTTTTTTTATCTGGTTTGCAAGATTCTTTATGTGAATTCGTGTGTTGAACCAGACTATGTTGTGTCCGGGGAGAGTCATAAATGAGTGGAAATCGAACCGGTGAGTGTGTTAGATAAGGTATTAAGACAAAATGAATCTCCCCAGATACAAAATAATGTAATCTTAGTTGAAAAGAAAAATACTAAAAGTATATTTACTGTTGTTAAAGCAATGAAATATTTCTTAGTCGAACTCCTGCAAGGCATGCAACAGTTGAAAATTTAAAGCAGCCAGCTATAAGATGAAATATTGCTAAGCAGTTGCTAACAGAATGTGCATTTAATATTTAAAAACTATGATGAATAAATGAAGAATGTTTACTGAAAAAAAAGGACAATGAAGCATAATCTGTAATAATAAGAGCAACTCCTACTACCAAAAAGGTTTCAACACAAAACTTCATCAGCAACTGAACCAAGCTTGAAATAAAATACTATTAGTATTAAAAAAGCAGGAAGAAAACAAACACTATAAATGATAATAAATGTGTAAGAAAAAAGTAAGGAAAATAAAGTTGTAGAGATATGCAATGTTTCCAAGAAATTCAAATGAGAAATTACTTGTAAAATTGACTTCTTTTTCTCCATAGCTAACTCTCCTCAAAATAGGAGAGAAAGCACAAACAAATTGCTGCAAAGCAGCACAAAAACAATTAACAAAGTGTTTAAAACACTGACACAAAATAAACGATGTTAACACTGTGAAAAATACCGTCAAACTGACTTACGTACAACTAGAAAAACACGGAGGCATGCTAACGTTTCTGCCAACTCGCGCCTTTACAGACCATCATATAACATGTTTGACTTGCGCATTGCGTTTTTATTATCTTCCGTTTTTACGTATCCGGTATGCACATGCGCATTACGTTTTCATATTTCTCTTTCCGATTCCTACTCAAAACTATTTACAAATCACAGCCATCTCACGAACTTGCGCTCGCGTTCCGATGGCTGTGAATAAATAATATCGAAGATATTAGAAAGACAAATAACAGTTAAAACCTCGAAGTCACTGTTAATTTGTTTCCTGTAAAGAATACGTAGATATATGGCAGCAGAACACCTGGCGTAGCCCAGGTGTAAGGCCGGAAAGTAACTATATGTGCTATATGTAACATAGAATTGTTCTGATTGCATTTATATCCGGTTTAATGGACCCCTATTGCATTTCTACACACACACACACACAGATTGTGTGTATGGATCATAGAAAAGGAACTTGACATTGATGTGATAAATGATGGTGAATGTTTGTGACACCTAACCAATTCCCAAGAACATTGTCAAAATAGGCGAATTGATTCTCAGCTTTAAAAGCAAGTTGATGACTTGTGACATTAAGGGGCTACCATTAAACACGTTTGCAGGTAACACTCTGGAAAGATTTAGCACCTGTTCTCGACGGATAAGCGATTGCCTCGCCACAATACAATGGTAAAGTAGTTTGTATTTGAAATCCATAACATTTATCCACCAGAAACATTATACTTACCTTTTTTAAGTATAGCTCACGTCTTCAATTTCAAAGACAGTCGTCTGATTTAAACATAATTTTAATTGTGGTATTAACATCTTGTCGTTTGTGGTCATTGCAAAAATGAGATAATTATTTAATTATTTGTCGTTGTGAAGAGTTAAGCCATGTCGTTGTTACCTAATTCCTCACACATACACTTATTGCCCACTCAATTGCATTAGTGAAACCATTTCACTCGATTGTCTATTCATCTTGTGTCCTCTTCACTCTATAACATCCATGTGTCAGCTCCGTTTCATTCGTTGTATCTCTTCTAAATTGCAATAAATTCTGTATTTATAGACTCTGTGTGTGTATGCGTTTGCATTGACAGCTGCAGTGGATGGCTGTTTTAACACACACACGCTTCACTGCAAAGGAAGACGGAGGGGAAAGCAGAGCAAAATTCATCACTTGCGATATTATTACTTTTCTTTTTTTAATTTCATTTCTTTTCTTTCTTTTTTTATACATTGACGGTGATGTACATCCATTTCATGAAACGTCTGAATATTTATATGTTATATATGAATTAGTGAAGGTTTTTAAGTATCGATTTAAAATAAATTATTTCGTTTTACGTACTGAAGATCTTTTATCTTTTACCTGTTTCAGTCATTAGACTGTGGCCATGCTTAGGCACCACCTTGAAGAATTTCCAGTCGAATGAATCGACTTGAGTACTTATTTTTTAAAGCCTAGTACTTATTCTATCACTCCCTCTTGCCAAACTGCTTAGTTGCAGGGACGTAAACACACCAACACTGGTTGTCAAGTGGCACTGGGGGGGGGGGGCATACAAACACACACACACACAATATATATATACACATACATATATACATACACAACAGGTTTCATTTTAGTTTCCATCTAACAAAGGATTTGGTCGGCCCGGAGCTATAGTAGAAGACACTTGCCCAAGGTGCCACGTATTGGGACTGAACGCAGAACCATGTAGTTGGGAAGCAAATTTCTTACCACACAGCCACGCCTGTGCCTAGATATCCATTCTATTGTTACCCATTTGAAATATATGAACAAAATAATCAAAAGGATGTGGCTTTTTATTAGACAGCCAATTATGTAAATCTTGGTTTCAAATCTTGTGTCAATCTCGCCGTATTTGTTAGACAAGGTATGTAATTTTACCTCAGTTAAAGGCGTGTGGCCAAATAATGAGGGTGTTCGGCTCATGATCGCATAAGATCGAGAGTTCAATTCCTGAACCGAGCGGTGGGCTATGTCCTTGAGCAAGGCACATTATTTCACGATGCTCCAAGTCTACCTAGCTGTAAGGAATATCAGCCTCTTTCTGCGTTTCGCTGAGTCAACGTTAAGCAGATGGAGAGGGTGTCTGTGTCTGCTCACGATTATATAGGTACCTAAAACAATTATCCATACTCGCTCCCGAGTCACTCTTTTTTTTAATCTATCAAACTTTTGCAGGTATTGAATAAGATACTAGGTATATACTCTTGAATATTCAATAAAACTGGAGCAAGGTACTAATTTCTTTTTAAAGTACCGTATTTGATGCACGGGCATGTTAGATGCACTCCAATTTCAGCAGTGCTTGTTCAGGGAAAATAGTTTGTAGTACATTAAAGCATGTCATGTAGACACAACTTGGTATATAGAACCCGGGGTGATTTGCTCCCCCCTCTCTCTTTCTTTGAGAGTGAGGAAGAAGTGATTTCTTTTATTTTCTAATAAATAGGATACATACAGGGGACGAACTAGGACAAACAAAAAGGAACATATAGATCGTTGAGCTTTTTTACAGATGATTTAACGAATGATTAATACATGAGGATAATATATTATATGATGATGTTATTGTTTAAAAATTTGATTACTTTTAGGTTGGGGATGGATGTCCCTCTAACCCGCCGGTTGATTTTTTTTTCTTTTTCTTTTTCCATTTCTTTTCCTTCTATGCCCGGTCCGACCGTGTTGGCATGGCCTCTTGCATACACAACTTTCTTCCGACATCCTTCCATCTTTTGGCAAATACTCTTTGCGACAAGCCCCTCCTCTCCAGACAGATCTTGGAAACAAGATGGGCGGTGAAGTAGTTCACCAGCCCTCGTCTGGAGATGAACTGTCCTGTCGCAATTCCTTCCGAGCGCGTCCTCCATACCGTTTCTTTCAATGTGGTTATTACGCAGAAAAATGCTGCCTTCCTCTCTTTGGAAAAGGAGGAAGGCGGTACCATCTTAATCATGGACTCAGTTGAGAGTCGTACTCTTTCTGTATCCGTCATCAGTTGTTCGGCATAGGTTATCAAATCACTCAGCTCCCCAGAGAGTGAGGAAGAAGTGCGTCATTCGTGCTGTGAAATATGGTGTTTTGGCACCGTCTCAAGCCTTTCTTTGTTCACAGATATCTCAGTGCTATCTGGAGCAACAGTTTCGAAATCAAGATAAGAACTAACCCAAAATCGTTTTTACTTTTAAGAGCACGACAGGGCGGTAAGCTCTGGCAGGATCGTTATAGCGTCGAACAAAATGTCATGCAGTATTCCGACATTTTACGTTCTGGTTTCAAATCCTACCCAAGTCAAGTTTGTCATTCATCCTTGTGGATTCGATTAAATAAAGTACCAGTGAGGTATCGGGATCAATGGTATTGACTAATCCCTCTTCCACTTAAAATTCTTGAACTCATGTCTAAATTAGAAACCATTTTCTGGGGGGAACACAGCTTCAACAGTTATAGAAATATTTTGAACGTTTAAATTTCCAAATGAAATTCTTTTATGTCCACTGTTTCCATTAATTCTGGCTGCGATTCTGTACGGAATAGAGTTGTCTCTCTTCAGTTTTGTCGCCAATGTCTTTTACAAAAGGCATAAGTATCGTTTCTTTCGCAGTCCGTTATTAACCTGAAGTTTTGTGTCCAACAAATAATATTGCACTGAAGTATGGTAAAAGGGCCAAATCACCCATTAAGTTTGTTGGAACAATCTGCTGTTGTTTATCTCCAAGACAGCTATGACTGAGCAGAACTATTATCGAAAACATCCCACCCTGACCATCATACGGCGGTATAACTTGGGATGTGCTTGGTGGTCTATAGATCCGGCAGGGTGGCCACTTTGGAATGGAGAGAGTGGCGATTGCTGTAATCGAGGTATGCTGCGTTTAAAGAAGAGGAGCAACACTCGAATTGGCTACTGCATAGGGCAGCCCAAACCCTCGCCATGCCTTGCCATCACGTACCTTTTTATATCAAGGGTTACATTATCCAATGTACCTTTCATTTTGAAGGTGATATTGTGCGATTTTAAAGATAATCCACTGCTGTTCGTGACAGGACAGCGAGCGTGTGATTTAGAATCTCTCATCTGTTAGGTTTGTTGGATCAAGACCATTCCTGTTACTCAACTCACCTGGGATATTTTCTGTTTGGCTGCACCTGTGGAAAATTTGAAATTTCGTGTATTGGTGTAATTTTCCACGCCGAATCTCATCGGCTAATTCACTTTTTCCAGAAAAAAAAAAAACTTTTTAAAAATTTAGAGGTTTCATTTTTACCCAGTCAGAAAACAGAATCTGGAAGCTGTCATATTGTGAGTGACTGCACGTGTTGTCAACTGTAAACAAATGAAATATTGGCAGAATTCTGTTTTAAGCGTGCCATAAGTTATGTATTTTTTTTTTTTTTAGAATTTTCAGAAAATTTTTGCCAATTTGTATTCTACCCACGGGAATTCACCAAACACACACAAAAAATTGGTGCGTGATTTAAGGCCTATTTAGCTATTATTTTAAGCATATATCACAAACACCTCATACCACGTGTGTTTTAAGCATTTAATAAGCGAAAAATGACCACGTGGGTAAACAGCTTGGCTTGTTACTATGGAAACAGACACCTATGTGCCTGTGGCTTTGGATTGGCTAAATTTACCCAAAATTCGCAAACTTTAAAAGTTATTAACTCTTTATTTATTGATTCATGGCGAAAATGAATTTCATGTCAATGATTACCAAACAAAACTCCATCAATACATCAAATATGAAATTAATTGGAACAAAAATCGAAAAAATTGCAAAGTGACAGCCAAACAGGAAAGATCCCTTATCTGAAACATTTTAAAGACCTCAGTCGTGTTGTCTCTCCATATGCACAATTTGGTTACCGCACAGCGCGGTCCAAAAGAAAGAAGAAAACTTCGCCGTGCCCCAGCCATTACTTGGGTTTTTATATTAGGGATTATATTATCCAATGTGCCTTTCCTTTTTGAAGATAGTATAGTACGATTTGAAGGATGATCGACTGCGCGTGATCAAACGATTCCTTGCGTACCTAGAAAAAGAAAAGAAATACTGGCTTCTGAGTGCTTGGTAGGTCTCCCTTAGTAGGTGTGTAACTCTATATGCTTTTTTTTATTGCATTGGCAACCGCATGCAGGCTTCTCTTTTCATTTCAAATCATCCTTGATCCTTCCTCGCCCAGCACAACAATGCCGTGCTTTTTAAAAAGCTCAGCTGCCGAAGAATGCCTCTCTCCCTTCCTCTCTCTCTCTTTCCCATCCCCTACCTTGCCCCATCCAACGTCTGGTTGCCATGACAACTGTCTGATCAATTTTCTGTCCAGGCCAGCGTGCAGGAGGTGAAGGAGTCCAGTTATTATTATTGTTGTTGTAGTGTATGCCTATCAATTGTGTAAAGGAAGAGTAGGTAGGTAGGTAGGTAGGTAGGTATGTGTGTAGGTGGGGCGAGTAGGTAAGTTGGTAGGTAGGTAGGTTGGTTGGTTGGTTGGTTGGTAGGTAGGTAGGTAGGTAGATAGACAGGCAGGCAGCTGGCTATTTCTGCCTATTTGCTTTAGAGCTAAATAAACACTGGTTAGTCAGGCTGTGCTCACTCACTCACTGACTTGACTGACTGCCTCGAGGTCCAATGTTGGAAGAGTTCAAAAGATATTGGACTACCAGTGCAAAGGGATGGGGGAGAACGGCTGAGCGGATGATGATGATGGTGGTGGTGGTGGTGGCGGCGACGAAGACGATACTAAAGTTATAAAGTGTGGGAGTGGAAGGAGGGCAATAGCTGTAGCTTTTAGTGGACAAGGTGGGATTGGCATTCAAAGACAAGTAGAGGTGGCGTGGGTGTGGAGATCTGGCGGGGGGGGTAGGATGGGGAGCAGGAAGGGACGGAGAATGATTAGTCTTTATTGTGGTCTCTTTACTGTCCAGTTGGTAAGTTCATCTTCAGCAAAATCATTCTCCAGCCATTTCGCTCTTCTTTATCCCCAGACAATCAGTAAATGCGTGAGCGACAAAGAGAGAGAAAGAGAGGATATGTGTGTGTGTGGTTCCCCCCTTCTCTCTCTCTCTCTCTTACTCTTTAGAAAGAAAGAACACGTGACTGTACCTACATGCTCTTATTTACTCTGAAGTATTTTTTTTTCATCTTTACTATTCAATATGGTAGTTTTATACATATATATATATATATATATATATATATATATAGTTGTATATTAAAATGGTTTTATAACTCCACAACTCCACATAAAAACATTTACACACTCATACACATGTATGTATTACCTTTGATTGTTTTATGTTCACGTTGATGATGATGGTTAACTGATGGCAATGAAAGGGATAAGTGATTGAAAGTAATGTTTAATGATAGTGATAACACTGTACAAAGGTGTGCGAGAAAATGGGGCACACACACACGCGTGTGTCCCACTTTCTCGCACACCTTTCACAGCATCACTATTTCCTTTCCTCTGTGTATGTATGTGTATAGATAGATATAAATAGATATTTTTTTACTTGTTTCAGTCATTAGACTGCGACCATGCTGGAGCACCACCTTCAAGTCTTTAGTGGAACAAATCGACCCCAAGACATTTTTTTTTATCGAAGCCTAGTACTTTGTCTATCATTCTGTTTTGCCGAACCGCTAAGTTACGGGGACGTGAACGCACCAAAACTGGTTGTCAACGGTAATAGGGGTACAAACACTTACATGCATATATCTATCTATCTATATATATATATATATATATATATATATATATATACGTAGGTAGATATGTTTGTGTCTTCTAATTGATGCGAATTTCGTATGGTGAGGATAAACTATTTAGAATGTTTTCATGGGGGGAGAGGGGTTCAGACCGTTTGTGATTTTGTTTTTTTCTTCATAGAGTACATAACCTTCCTAAATAGCATCCAGCATTTATTTATCATCACGTTCTGTTTATCTATTTCCACCGATCCTGTTCTAGTCATCGTTGGATTAATCTCTTGCGAATTTTATTTACGATGTAAGAAAAGTCTGCAATTAAAAAGGACAAGCCCCAGCGCATGTAGTTTACTGTAATATAGATACTGTCATTTAAGCTTTGTTAACATAGCATAGCCGATTGTGGTCTTCGACATCATCAGCAACGACGGTAGCTGAGAGTAGAGGTGATGATGGTGGTGGTGGTGGAAGACAACACCAACAACCACAACAACAATAATAGTAGCAGCAGCAGCAACAACAGTAGCAGCGGCAACGCCAGCAGCAGTAGCAATACTAGCAGCAGCAGCAACATAATCAGTGTTTCAAAAGAGACAGACATGTGCTTGGTAGGTTGATATGAATATAGACAGGGAAATCTTCTGGGATGTGGGTTTTTCATAAAATGGCTAAAGGATTCTTCGACGAAAGGGTACAGCTTAATGGAGGACAGTTGCAGGTGGCTAAAGGTACGATTAAAAGTTGGTTAATATCACTCCTTGTTCATTCATCTATTATGCAGGCTCTGTGTGTGTGTGTTTGTCTTCATTCATTTCGTTTTTAATCCGTTCGCTTTCGGTGATCGTTCTGTCAAAATAGATGCCCGATTTTGATAGGTGTTTTGTTGAGATTTCTTTCTTCTTTTTTTTTTTTTTGTTTAAGCGTATTGTATGCCTAGATAACCGTTGACACATCGCTATGAACTTGAAATTATTACATTTCTAGCATCACCTCCCCGCCTTCTCTGCTTGCCATTTGACCGAAGACAAGTGTGTGTGACACAGTGCTCTCCCCTTGTTTACTTCCGCTCACCGTTTTCGCTTTTCTCTCATTCTCACCTCGTCATCTCTTTATTCTGTCGTTTCTACTGATGACCGTCGTCTCTGATCTTTACCTTTCATCCTTTCGGAGGCGATAAAAAATTGCTTGGCGGCATTTCTTCCGGTTCTTTAAGTTCAGAGTTCAAATTCCACTGAGGTCGGTTTCGCCTGTCATCTTCCGAGGTCGATAAAATAAGTTCCAATCTAGTACGGGGGGGGGGGGTCGACGTAATCGACTATGCCCCCCCCCCCCGCAAAATTTGAAACCGTTTTTTCCGATGGTAGAAAGGATCGGGAAGCTGGTAGAATCGTTAGCACGCCGGACAAAATGCTTAGTGGCATTTCGTCTGTCTACGCTTTGGAATCAAATACCGTCGACTTTGTCTTTCATCTTTTCGGGGGTCGATAAAATAAGTACCAGTTGAGCACTATGGTCGATGTAATTCATTAGCCCCCCCCCCCCCCTTAAAATTTCAGACCTGCCTATAGTAGAAAGAATTATTGTTATGGATATTATTATTTCTACATCATATTTTTTTAACTTGTCTCTTTTTATTGTACTATCACTGCATTCATTGTTTGCAAACAACGTAAATTGGCCAGTACAAAGGTGTAACTATTTTTTGATACCCCGCCACCGATTTTGATTCCTCGGAATTTCCTGCAATGAGATTTTATAAGATATACAATTTTAACGGTGTAGATAACGATTGTGTTGATGAAATTTATTTTATTTATTATTTTTTTTTTCGAGAAAGTGTTTCATATCATTCACCAACCACCGTCGTACCTGGACTTTATTTCTTCATAATTCTCTTTAAAATGCATAGTTTTAAATATCTTGTAGAAATACGTTTTCGACAATAGAGTAGTATGTAATTTTAATATTTCAAACATGAATCTGGAGAAAATGTGAAAAACGCTGATGTTACGGAAATCGACGACGATAAACAAACACGGGGAAAGAGAACGGATTATCGAAATTTCTTCTCATAATTTTATCCCATAGTCGTCGTAATCAACACCCTCGAAAACGTATAACTGTAAAAAAATTTTTAAAGCATGGGCTTTTCAGAAAGTTATGAGAAGACAGTCAGGTTGTAATTATTTCTGTACCAAACTTTTAACCAATCTAAATTATAGAGAACAATGAAATTGATAAGTTCACTAATTTGACTCCAGCACGTCTTGTCACCCACATGCATACATTGGTCAAGACACTTTCTCAATGTGCCATGTACTAGAAACGAACTTAACCACATAAGACATGTTGCGCATTTACATTTAAAAAAAAATCCATTATTAATTTTAAATATTAAATTTATCCATAAATTTAATTATCTTATATAGCAATCCCTCCAAACTTTTCACGTAATTATTTTCCCTCTTACTTTGACTTCAAATCTGAAGGATTTCGTTCGCAAGATTCTTTATGTGAACTCGTGTGTTGTAATAGATTCTGTTCTGTCTTGGGTGGGTAATTATGCCATAACAATAAATCTGAAAAATTTCTATGTAAAAGCATATGTTAATATGTGTTGACTTGATATATTGCCTTTTTTTTTTATATATGTATATGTATATTTGGAGACTTCAGTCCCTGGGACCTATTAGTATCCACTCTATTTGGACGTTGCGAGAAAGTTGGAACTAGGGAGTGGCAGAAGCAGGAGATTGTCACTTAGGTGGTTAAATTAAAGGGGTGTGCAGAGGTGGACAGCCAATATGTGTGTGCATTAGAACTAGGGAACGGAAAATTAATGTGTGTATATGTATATATACATATATATATTCTCAAAACATTTTAATGCGATTTACGTTTTTAGAATGTGGGGTATTTAAAAAGAAACGGTAAATTTTTACAAGACCCCCCCACACACACACACACAAGAAATTCCATTTTATTTGTGGTAGCTATTCCGAAAGTCTGCACACACACACACATATATATATATGCGTACACACAAACATCTTCCCCCACCCTCGCCAACATCTGTGAAATAAGTAAAGTGTCCTCTTATTATTCTGTCCACTGAGCCGACGACCTAAATTCCTTGCCGCGAGAGAGGGAAAAAAAAAAGAACATGAATAATTAGAACCCAATGGTTTTATATTATTTGACAGTGACGGTGATTGTGGTGGTGGTTATAGTCATTGTAGTGGTGTTGATGGTATGATTTGGGCTGGACTTAGTGTCCGCTGTCTACTGTTTTTCACATACCATTGCCACACACTCCCGTCATTCTCCTGCTTTCACCTCGTGTGTTTGCACGTTTTCCCTTTCATCATACTTCCCCTTCCCTTTCTCTGTCTCTTACTCATACTCAAGCTTGAGGTGGTTGTTGTGATGGCTGTGTTGGTTAAGGTGGTGCTGATGGAGATTTATGTGGTAGTAGTGGTGGTTAGAGTTTTCTTCTTCCATCCCCTATCGCTGCTGCTGCTCCATACTGACAATTATAGTGATGATGGTTGTTACTGTGGTGGTGGCGGCAGTACAACTTGACAAGTGGTGAATTCATGGTATTCCCTACACCTCTATCTTTCTATCCGTTTGTGTATATACCTAGCCAGCCATCATCTATCTACTCCACGAAGCGCGCTGATTCTCCGCCTCCTCTGAAGCGAAGTGCCTGTATTTTAAAGCTAAAACTACTCGCGAAACTCAAAACAGGGAACATAGAACGTCAGAGGAATAGTATGGTGACGCGACGCAGGCGTGCTTAGAATGGAACAACGTAGCTTCACCCTAACCCTTGTTCCCACCTTCGCCAACTTCAACAGACGCACTTGATGTACCTCAAGTTAGTGACAAGGAACGGCAAGAAATGGAAATCAAGATTTGTTTTTAACTGTGTAACTCGAAGTAGATAGAGCTATAAATAAATTAATAGCGTGTAAATATTGGATTGGGGAAAATCCTTCTGGTAGAATAAGCTCCACCGTTAAAAATGAATTATCAAAGATATCACTTTCGTTTTCCTGGTGTGTGTGTACCTTTTCTCCAATTTTAATTTATAAGTAAGTCTATCTTGGTGTGTATGCTGTTCTCCTACTTCCTCCTTTATTCTCTGGGGGGGTTGGCCATCTCTCTCTCTCTCTCATTCTCTCTCTCTCTCTCTCATTCTCTCTCTCTCTCTCTCTCTCTCTCTAAACTGTAAAGCTTTTTGCAGTTTAGCTTCTTCAGCTATTCTCCCAGTGGCTAGTTGCTAGGTAACCGTCACTCAGGAATGGTATCTATGCAATACTCACCCTCTTATTTTCTCTCTCTCTGTTCCGTCCCCACCTCTGGACTAAAACACTCTTGTTTTGCCCTCTCCATCCATTCAACTATAGCAAGGAAAATGCGTGTGCTGGAGAGGGAAGGAGAAGAGATAAGTTTGTAAACCTTTTATCCTCTACCATGCTCTCTCTCTCTCTCTCTCTCTCTCCTACCTCTCCCATTGCTTTCTTGTTCAGTCTTTTCCTCCAAAATCTCTTTCGTTACACATATCTATAACGCCTTTCCCTTCCTGATTGAGCTCCTATACAGTTGTCTGTCTGCTGTGTCCCTCAAACATCTACCGTTTAGCTTTTCATATGCCACCCTTTTTCCAACCTCCTACTTTTTACTATTAAGGAGCTGAACTATTTCCAAAAAACATCATCCATCTTACTAATACAAATTTCAAAACAGCATTCCCCTTAGGGAACTTATATTCCATATATATATATACGTATATCATATATTTCAATTTTTTTCCCCCCAAAATTCGTTTACTTTATCTCAAGCAATCTCTCCAGGATTAATTTTTGTTATTCTCTGAGGAATTAGGTACATGACAGTTAAACAAATTAATGCTTTAAAGGCAAGGGATTTTGTGTGAAGGGTCCGAAGGTAGGGGGTGTATTGTGCTCTGTTTTTCTTGCTCTCGCTATGTCTTTGTCTCAGCTTCCAAGCACATTACAGTATCTTAGGGATGGAGGTCAATCAACCTTGCTGAAAACAGCTAACCATTGCCACTGCATGCTTGAAGAGTTAACTAAGGAAGGGTACCAACCAGTCTGTAAATTTACTTGCTCCTGCAATTCATGCTTATAGACAAAAACCAGCCAACCTATACAACAACAATGATAATAATAAACACTGTGGCAAATCCTGTAGAGATAAAATAGATTTCACATGCTCCTAAATTGTAATTAAATTTTTTTTTAATTGTTTTCTTCCTAAATCTTTTTAACTTGTTTCAGTCATTGGACTGCAGTTATGCTGGAACACAAACTTGCAAAGTTTTAGTACTTAGATCTTGTACTTATTTTATTGGTCTCTGGCTACACTGCCAAGTTAAGCGGACAGAAACAAACCAACACTGATTTTCAAGCTGTTCAGGGTACAGACTCAAGCACATACATGCATATATATATATATGACAGGTTTCCACAAAATTTGTCTACCAAACTCACTCACAAGACATTGGTCAGCTCAAGACACTTGCTCAAGGTTCCATGCAGTAGAACTGAACCTGTAACCCTATGGTCTTTTCTTTTACATATTTCTTTCTTCCGGATGCAATAGAGTAGCTCAGCTTTTAGGGGAGGGGGGGGGGGTCCAAATTTTTTTAAGCTTATCCCATAATGATCCAAAGTGATGGCAGTTACTTGATTTCTTGCTATTGCTGATCTTCATGCTTACCTTGATTGGATGGGTTTGTGATCAAAACAGGTCTTCTGAGATCTCATAGTTAGAGAATCACAATGAGTCAACATGCAGCTTAAAATAGAATTATTTAATGGGTGTGATTGTGTGGTAAGAAGTTGACTTTCCAACCACACTGCTTCTGGTTCAGTCCCACTGCATGGCACTTTGGACAAGGGTCTTCTCTCCTCAAGCTAACCAAAGCCTCTTGCATTTAGTAAAATAGAAACTGAAAGTACATTGTGCATGCATGTGTTATTGTTTTTTTGCCTTGATTTAACATGATTGTTGTAAATGAGCATCACTGTCATGCAAGTAGTGCCCTTTGTTTTCAGTCTCCTATAAAAGCATGTCTGGCCATGGGGAAATATTACCTGGTTTGGAAACAGGTGAGGGTTGACAACAGGAAGGGCATGCAGCTGTAGAAAATTCACCTCGACAAATTCTGTCTCACCCATGCAAGCATGGAAAAGTAGTTGTTAAAACAATGATGATGTTTAACATGCAAAAAATTGCAGCAGAACACCAATGTAGAGGTCCTTCTTATTTGCAAGAATCAGTTTTGTTACACAAACATATACCTTTAACCCTTTAGCGTTTAAACTGGGCATATCCAGCCCTAATATTCTATTTGTTTTATGTTCAAAGTGGCCAGATCCAGCCTGTCACACCTACCCTACAATATCATTCTAAAAGTAAACAATCACATTATTGAAATCTCAAAGTTACAAGATATTCCATGATTAATTCAAAGCAATATCAATAAATAAGCAATACAATGGACAGAGTAACCTGAATACTAAAGGGGTCAGTAATTTGGAGAGTGTTTTTGTGAAGCAGTTGATTTAAAATGAGCCCCATTTTCAAAGGTTTTGTTAGTCTCAAGAATTATTTATCAATCCCAGAGTTAACGTATCTTCTTAGATGTAGTCCTTCATTTAGAGTTTTATTTGGCCCTGCAACTAATTAAAAGTTTAGCCGATGTGAAATTTCATTCTGAACCCTCTATGACCTAATGATTTGGGAGTTGGGAATTTTTGCAGGCATGGTTAAGTAGTTAAGAAGTTTGCTTTGCAACCATGTGATTTCATGTTCAGTCCCACTGTACAGTACTTTCAGCAAATTTCTTCTAAATCCATGCACTAACCACTGTCTTGTAAACATACACTGTGAAAAAGCCCACCCATCATATCATCATCATTTCATGTTTGTGATCCTATCCTACAGTGTTAGTTTGTTTACATTCCCATAGCTTGGCAATTTGGCAAAAGAAACATCATAGAATAATTACCAGATTTAATAGAATAAGTACTGGGGTCAATTTGTTTGATTTAACCTGTGATGTGGGTACCCTAGCACAGCCACAGTCCAGTGACACAAACAAGCTAAAAGAAAAAATAATTTCTCTCCCTTGTTCCCCCCCCACTTTTTTTTCCTACTCATTCTTCTGTGGTGGATAACACCTCTCACTTCAACTTTGGCTCTACTAAAGAAGTGAATAAAACACTACAACTGAAAAGGAAACTTGGTTTAAACCCAGGGCTGAGTAAATCAACAAAGAAAGTTTAGGATAACATAGTCAAAGCATTTTTTATTCTCCATCATCATCAGTGTTCTTATGTCCACTTTCCAGTGGTTTCATGAGTCATGTGGAGTTTATGGAGGCAGACTATCTACAGCCAGATGCGCTTCCTGTCACATCAACCCTGGCCTGTTTCCAATTAAGGTAATATTTCTCCATGGTCAGACATGTTTTCACTAAATATTGGAAATTGACACAGTTTGTATGACAGTGACACTCAGTTACAGCTATCACTCTTATGTCAAGATAAAGACTCAAACAAACACACACACATGTATATACATACATGCATGATGGACTTCATTTAGTTTCCAGCTGCCAAATGCATTCACAAGGCTTTGGTCAGCCCATGGCTATAATAGAAAACACCCAAGGTGTCACACAGTAGAACTGAATGTGAAACCAATTTGGTAAGCAACTACATATACGATGTATATTTAAGATATTTACTTTCTGTGAGTGCAAAATATTTTGATTGGATTGACATTTTCTTTCTAGCACCAGCGTCAGTGTCTTATTTATCCCAGATGAGCTGCTCTACATTTTCATCATTAATAGAGCTGGCTGGCGCCGGTGTATGTGGAAGAATGAGATGTCATTGTGGCTGGTCCCTTGATGCAAATACATTTTATCGACTGAATGCTTGCTGTTTCACTGAACTTCATCATTTAACATTCACTTTTTCATACTTGCATGAGTTGGCCAAATTTGTTGAAGCTGGTTTTTGACAGCTGGATGCCCTTGTGCTAACCCTCACCTGTTTCTAAGCAAGCTAATATTTCGCCTTTGGAAACAGGAAATGAACATTGTTTGTATGATAGTGATGTTTATTTATGATCATCATTTCACACACACACACATGATGGACTTCTCAGAGTTTCCATTCACCAAATCCTCTCAAGGCTTTGCTCAGTCTGGGGTTATAATGGAAGATACTTGCCCAAAGTGCTGTACAATGGGATTGAACTCAAGATCACATGGTTGGTAAGCAAGCTTCTTAACTACACAGCCATGCCTGTGCCTACTGAGACATTCTGAGATAAATTTAACTTTAAAGCAATCTCTGGTAAATATAAATACCACCTTAATTTTGTAACCTGTGGGTCTGTTTAGGGATAAAGCTAGGCCCCCAATGATTTAACCTTACTTCATCCTTAGCATTTAATCTGACCATAACCAGCTGAAATATTCTACCTTTTTTTATGTTGAAACTGACTAGATCCAA
This sequence comes from Octopus bimaculoides, assembly GCF_046866305.1. Taxonomy (NCBI): domain Eukaryota; kingdom Metazoa; phylum Mollusca; class Cephalopoda; order Octopoda; family Octopodidae; genus Octopus; species Octopus bimaculoides. The sequence goes on along the minus strand of NC_142929.1, from coordinate 73,269,927 downwards.
CCTCTCACACCTACCCTACAATGTAATTCTAAAAATCTACAGTTACAGCACTGTAATCTTGATGCTACAAGATAATGCATGATGAATTCAAAACAATGTGAATAAATACATAATACATTTGACAAAGAAAGCTGAATGCTAAAGGGTTAGATGGAGGCTCTGCAGTGATTATTTCGTGGTTCTTTCAATCCCTCATGTATTGTAAATGCTTCATTGGAGATGGGGCATAACACCATCTGTGGGTGAACAACCAAGATGCAGAAGTATTGCCAAATGCAGATAAACAACATTTTTCATCTCCTGGTATTTGAAGTGTTGAGCCCATTACCTACAAAGTTCTCATCTGAGTAAAGTGTCTGTTGATGCTTAAGAAGATACCTGGCTGTTCCAGCATCTCAGCTTCATAGATCACTTACAGTAATGTTGCAAGTGTCTTGGGTTGATAAAGTAGTGGGAGAGTATATGAGGGTATTTGAGTATTTGGTTGTATACCAGGGAAACTCCTTTAACTGCTGAAATACAATTCCTTTTACCATCATCATCATCATTTAACATCCATTCTCCATGCCAGCATGTGTTGGACAGTTTGACAGGAGTAGTTGGCCAGCTGCAGAGCTGCCTAGGTCCCATTTGTTTGTTTTTGCATAGTTTCTATGGGTGGATACCCTTCCTAATACCAACCACTTTACAAAATGTACTGGGTGCTTTTACATGGTGCAGTACAGGTGTTTTTATGTGGAACCAGCACGCACAAGACTAGGATCTCTTGGCTGAGAGAAGGGTGTAGAGGACACACCTGTATGCATGGACAGCCACAGTTTTACTTAGCTTGGCATGTCTTCTTTGTTTCAATTAGTTTTGAAAATAACAAAGGATTGCCATTATTAACCTCATGTTTGGACCATCGTCATCATTTTAACATCCTCTTTTCCATGTTCACATATGTGGAACAGAATTCATCATTGAGGCAGATCTTCTATGGTTGGATGCTTTTCATGTTACCAATCCTTAACTGCTTCCAAGTAAGGTAAAATTTCCCCTTGGCCAGACATGTTTCCACTAAAGATTGGAAGTAGACACCATTACCTTGTATAATGTTGATGCTCATTCACAACTGTCACATGATGTCAAGACAAGGGGCACACACAAAAAAATTTGATGGAAGGTTTTTCATTTAGATCACTTTAAAGCAGGAAAGTTGTATCAAAGAGCAGCCTGAGGCTGGTTGGCATCAAAAGTGTTAAATATATTATTAATGCATTTAATGTAGCAAATTTCTTATCTCTATTTGTAATCATAAACTGAATACAATACAGACACAAATGTCGTTAAAATTTTCTAAAGAATCAATTTAATATGAAAAAAAAAAGGAGAAAAAGCCCAAATCAGAGATCAATATTCTGTAGCGTTTCATCAAATCCTATACAGATAAGTGATGCATCGTTTACTGATAAATAAAGAGCTAACCTTCTGGACAAAACTATAATCAGCTGACCGGTTTCGTATTAACATAAGAATAACTAAACTACTGGATTATTAATTCAGATATTGGTAACAAGGTTATAATTTCTCCAAGTATTAAACTACTTACTCCTCGGCTCTGTAAGTGCGTGTGTATTTACAAATATATCTACACCAAGTTGTGATCAGTTTGACCTAAACATCATCAGATGTGTTATACCTGCATGTCTACATTGTTACATAGTTTCAGTTTGGAAACAAGTGCTACTGACCCAGTTTGATAGAAACTATTACTTTTTTTTTAATTTTTACACAGAAGTGGTATACCAGCAAGAACAAAAAAATGTCATGGATGATAGAGGAATGCAAGACACACGTCAGGAATGCAGACAAATTCTCAAACCACCAACTAACTTCTGTGAACTTCAAACAATACACACATACCTAGAGCAATCTCTAGATAAACCTATTGCCATTTGTCCCTGACCTATATAAAATTGAGAAGGCATGTCGTTATGATGTTGCATGCATAATTGCAAGATCATGGTTTCAATTTCCAGATCAGGCAATGTGTTGTGTTCTTGAGCAAAACACTGCATTTTACATTGCTCCAGTCCACTCAACTGTAAATGAATAACTTTGTGACAGACTGGTGTCCTTTTTAAAGGGAATGTTGTGTGATCTTGATCAGTTACACCCCATGGAAACTGGGTAACCAGCCTTATGAGCCCTAGAACCAGGACAGTAATTTCCAGGGGGTTGATGGTGATGATATATGAAATGTTACAACCAGAAGCAAATTGTTCTTTCTAGTTGGCTTCTGTGGATATTATTGTTGTTCCTGGTTGTTGAGGACAACAGCATCAACCACAACATAAACAACAGAAGCCACTCATTTCATGCTGCAGTTGTTGGAGGTTATTTTATTATCCCAACAATTAAAATATCTCTCCAATTATCTATATAGTGGTGGTATGTATTTGCGTGTGGGTGTGTGGGGCAGGGTAAATACATGTTAAAAACAAAAACCTCAAACCTGTAAGCCATGGCAGTAATTCAATACAGTTTCTTTCTCACTTTATAATAGTTTCTCCCCCCCCCCCCCTCCAAACATCATTGCTAGAAATCAGTCTGTCACTACTGCTGGGTTTTCCAGTTCAGATGAACTTTACATTTGAGATATGAGAAGCTTCTTACCAGCTAGCCTACATTTTATGAAACCTTATAGCTTTTTGAGTGTTGTCCTTATCATATGATCTGCAACAGTATAAAGAGGGAATCTCTCTCTCTCTCTCTCTCTCTTGTATGAAAGCCATTTTTTTTTCTTCATTTGAAGAATTAGGAATATTAGACCTGGTGGAAGCCCTTAGGGTGTTCTATTGGTAGCCATTTCATCATCAACGCCATTTAACTCTTAAGCGTTCAGATTACTCTGTCTAATTCACATTTTCTATTGATTACTCAAAATCTTGCAGCTTTGAGATTTTGATGATGTCATTGTTTATTTTTACAATGACATTGTGGGTTAGGTGTGAGAGACCAGATATAGCCAGTTTGAAAAATAATACAAGTAGAATATTTGGGTGGTTTAAATGTTGAAGGGTTAGTGTCTGTTTTTCCATGCTGGTATCAGTTGGGCAGTTTGACATGGGCTGCCAAGCCAGAAAACTGCTGAACTCCAGTGTTTTCTTTGGCATGATTTCTGTGGTTGGATGCATTCCCTAACACCAACCACTTTACAGAGTGTATTGAGTATTTTCATGTGTTTGTGGAATTGAAAAGTTTGCTTCTTATGAAGATGGTTTTGGGTTTAATCAGAAGAGAATGAAAAGGTAATAAAACCTGAGATAGGAGTATGTTGAGGCAGAGTAAAAGGAGAATTAGTAGCAGGAATGGTTAGTGGATGCTTATAGACAGTGTTAGGCAAAAGGTCAACAGGCGGTTTTTTGAGTATGTGTGTGTTCGTGTTTGTGTGGGGTTGTAGGTGTTGGGTACGTGTACGTGTGTGTGTGTATTTTGTATGCGCGCGTGTGTGTATGTGTATGTTTTTGTGTGTGCGTGTGTGTTTGTGTGTATGTGTATGTTGTGTATATGTGCGTTGCTGTGTACGTGTGTGTGCGTGCGTTTGCTATTGTATGTGCGTGTGTTGTTTATGCCCATGTGTGTGTGATTGTATGCATGTCTGTGTAGTGTTGGTGAGAAGTGGGTGTGTACGTGTGTGTGGATGTGCGTGTGTGTGGGATTGTGAGTGTTAGGTACGGGTGTGTGTTTCCGTGCGTGTGTGTGTATATTTTTTGTGCGTGCATGTATGTGTATGTGTATATTTTTCGTGCGTGCGTGTGTGTTATGTACGTGAGTGAGTATTGTGTATGTGAGAGGTGTGTGTGTATATGTGTATGTGTGTGTGTGGTTTTGTGTATGTGTGTGTTTATGTGTGCGTGCGTATGTGTGTGAGAGCGTAAGGATGTGTGCCAGGTATGTGTGTTATTTTGTGTGTGCACTCCTGTGTGTATGTAGGCATGTACATATATAACTTCGATAAGTTTCGGCCACCTAATAGTACCACCTGGTGTGCATGTGATTTATGTGTGTGTATCTATATATATGTATAGATTTATGTCTGTGTATATATAGGTATGTATATATATATATATATATATATATATATATATATATATATATATGTGTACATATATGAATGTGTATATATGTATGTATGTGTATAAAAATGTGTATGTATGTATGTACGTATATATGTATATATATATATATATAAGTATACATATTTATATACGTATGTGTATTTACTTCTATATATACATATATATATATATGTATGTATATAGTGGCTGCTTCCTTGTAAATGACCAAAGCCATTACTAGAAAGAATCAGTAAAATAAGTCATTGAAAACATAGCTTGAAGTCCTTATATGACTATTGAGCCCTGCCAAAGATTGGCTCATATTATTACATAAGGCACATTGTGCTGGCTGGCAAAAGAATCAGGTCTTTTGACATGTGTTTTTAATCCTTTAACTGAACAGACCACTTTTCCACAATTTACCAGAGGTTGATTCCTGTGACTTCTCTGATGCTTGACCAGGTCTGCATTACTCCACTTTCTATTGGTTCATTCTTTCTAAGCATTCTCTTGATCTTCTTGTGCGTCACTCTCTCCCGCTCTCTCTCTCTCTCTCTCTCTCTCTCTCTTCCTAGACAATCTTATCACAATACAGGTCACTGGGCCATATCCCACTCCACCAGATATTTCAAGCATCTCAGCAGTAATTCCTGATGGACCAAGTGCTTCCCTTGTCTTCATATCTTTGTTGCTTTTTCTATCATATTGTTGTCAACTCAATAACTGGACCGTCTATTGGTGTAAAGAGTGTCTCTCTGGGCATACTTATTCTCACTCACATCACCTATCTCTTTCTATGTTTGTGTGTATGCTCTCTTACTCTTTTACTTGTTTCAGTCATTTGACTGCGGCCATGCTGGAGCACCACCTTTAGTCGAGCAAATCGACCCCAGGACTTATTCTATTGGTCTCTTTTTGCCGAACCGCTAAGTTACGGGGACGTAAACACACCAGCATCGGTTGTCAAGCGATGGTGGGGGGACAAACATAGACACACAAACACACACATATATATATATATATATATATATATATATATATATATATACATATATACGACAGGCTTCTTTCAGTTTCCGTCTACCAAATCCACTCACAAGGCTTTGGTCGGCCCGAGGCTATAGTAGAAGACACTTGCCCAAGGTGCCATGCAGTGGGACTGAACCCGGAACCATGTGGTTGGTAAGCAAGCTACTTACCATACAGCCACAAAAATACACACACATGCTTTTGTGTATCTCTATATGTGTGTGTGTGTGTGTATATATACACACACACACACATGCATATATATATACATACATACATACATATATATATATATATATATACACACATATTTAAGTATATAATTATAAAAATATAATTATAATTAAGAGTGCTGGAGGGCCAACACTAATACGCTAGAAGTAGATGTTAAATGTCTACAAGCCACTCTAAATTTCTCTTTTTATAACGGGGCTGAATGTAAGGGAATGGACTGGCGTTGGCCCTCAAGCACTCTTAATTATAATTATATACTTCGAAATAAATTTTACCGATATGGTGGATTTTTATGTGTGTATATATATATATATATATATATATATATTTATATATATACACACACACAAAAACACTTGTGTAAATAAATATATATATATTTACACAAGTGTTTTTGTGTATCGCTATATGCATGAGTATGTATACATACACTCACATATATATTTACTTAACTCTTGAACATTCAGATTCCTTTGTCAAATGTAGTGTTTGTTCACATTGTTCTGAATTAATCATACATTATCTCAGCTTTAACATTTTGGATGATGTGATTTTATTATTGTTAGAATGACACTGTAGTGCAGGTGTGAGAGGTTGGATCTGGATGGTTTGAATACAAAACTGGCAGAATATTTGGGCTGGGTTTAAATGGTTAATGTAACTATTTCAAAATATATCAAGTAAGACCACTAAAATAGTGTCTGAGACAAGGAAGCCCACCTAAAAATACCTGCTGTTCATACTCTTTATTATGTAACCCAAAATTGTATATAGGGAGAAGCTCAAATTTGACTCGGGTAAAACTCTGTCTAGGGAACAACAACAATAAATGATTAGTCACATGAAACTACTGTTCTAATACATCCTGACATTTCAACATGTCTTTACTACTAGGTCAATTCTTTGGTATATTCGTTTCTATAAATATTTCTATTCTAATTCAGTGTACAAAAGCTTTTCACTGATTCTCTGTTATTTCCATATCACACTGCAGATTGATGTCTACAGTCGATAAATATATCTATGGCAGCATATTTCAAAGCATGATTATATTTTTGTTCCAGTATTTTACATTTCCTGTTATTGGTTGTATCTTTGTCAGAATTCTGATCATATATATATATATATATATATATATATATATATATGATGCGGTGAATATATTGTCGACTAAATTACGCAAAAATGAAAATAACACTGACATCTCATTCTAACAGATATATTTACCAAAATTACATAAAAATATCTGGAAATACAAAAGAGTAAATTTATTCAATAAAATTGCCATTGGCTTCAACCACAGCCTCCAGACGACTTCGGCATCTCCTGTAACTCTTCTGTATGGTCTCCTTATTTAAGTTGGTGAATGCTGCCATAATCCTTGCCTTCAGTTCATCCTTGATGTTGCAAAAAGTTCTGTTGGTTTCACTCAACTGCGCTCCACATATAATAATCAAGGTGTTTGCAGTGTGGCTAAATGTTAGGGGTGATGTGGTCGCAGAAATTGTCTGACACCCTTGACTGGGTTCTCCTGCTTGCGTGGCACGCTGCAGAGTCCTGTTGCCAGAAACAGGGTCGTCCAGCAGCAACCCTCTTGACCCAGAGCAACACTACCTCCTCCAGGCACTTGATGTAGGCCTCCATGTTGAGTCAGAGGCCATGTAGTAAGATGAATGGAGGTATAACGTTGTCATCACTAGTGATCACTTTAAACACGATGATGTTGACTAGATGTTTAATTTTTATCACTCTCGGTACATGTTTGTATTGGAACTTCCGTCACAAATACCAAGCAGTACAGCATGTCGTTTCCAAATTTCTGGCAGAATGAATTGCATCATGGCGTTGGTTTTCTCACAGACAGTGCCCAACTGACCCTACTATACTGTATAGTTGACAAAATCAAAAACAAACAATGCACATGCGCGAAATTAAAAATATAAAATGGTGACAATGTACTTGTCACACCCTGTATATCCATGTATTTGTTGTAATTTGTTGACTGTGGCCAAGCTGGAGTTTCATTTCTATTGATGTGTCTCTTGTTTTGTCTGTTGATCTTTCTTTATTTTCATGTTTGTTTTTTTTTCAGCCAATTTGGATTAGATAGATGTATATACATATATATATATATGCATGTCTATGTATACCAGTGTGTGTGTAATTACAGCTATGCATACATGTATGTCTATATACACACACACACTCACAGGTGTGTGTGTATCATCATTACAGATTTTCTATAACTGAATGCCCTTCATGTTGCTTCCCCTAACCGCTAACTTGTTTCCATGTAAGCTAATATTTTCTCATGGGCCAGACATTGGAAAACTGGAAACAGACAACACCAGGATGCCCTTCTTGTCTCTAAACTTGACTTGTTTTTTACATTTTCAAGTAAGAGATTTCTTATTCCATGTCTTCACGATGCACAAAACCAGCAGACAATTAATTTGTTGACAGGGGGAAATGACCACAAACTCACAGCTTGGAGATCAGTGAGTTTTGGAGAAATGTAATTGAAAGCACACACACACACATGAATAGATACGTATATATGAAAGACTTCTTGTAGTTAAAGATGTTTGCCAAGGTGCCACACAGTAGGGTGGAAATCAAACCCACACATCCATGCCTGTGCCTATTTCTACATAGACACACTTAACCTGCTTTGTATACAGAATTTTAATTTTTTTTATTTTTTATTTTCTTATGTAAGGTTTAGATATAATTATCTACTTTTGCCTCAAAAAATAGATATTTGTCAGTTATGAGAGTATTTTAACCCTTCAGCATTCATATTATTCTGTCAAAAGTAATGCTCTTGTATCCCCATTGTTTTTGAATTAATCAGGCATTGTCTTGTAGCTGTGACATTTTGATGAGGTAACTGTTAATTTTTAGAATGATAATGTAGGGTTGATGTGAGAGGCCAGATCTGGCCAGTTTGAATGCAACACAGAATATTTTGGCCAGATATGGCCGGTTTAAATGCTAAAGGGTTAAACTGATTTCAGTGATGGCTGTTGTATTGTGTCAGAAGTCTTGATGATAGAGTTATGCTGTGTATATTTATAACTGACCTTCTAATTTTTACTTAACAGTTGATTACTCTTTTATTCGTTTAATTGTTTCAGTCATTTGACCGTGGCCATGCTGGAGCACCGCCTTTTAATCGAGCTAATCGACCCCAGGACTTATTCTTTGTAAGCCTAGTACTTATTCTATCGGTCTCTTTAGCCAAACCGTTAAGTTACGGGGACGTAAACACACCAGCATTGGTTGTCAAGCGATGGTGGGGGGACAAACACAGACACACAAACACACACATATATATATATATATATACATGTATGCGATGGGCTTCTTTCAGTTTTCGTCTACCAAATCCACTCACAAGGCTTTGGTCGGCCCGAGGCTATAGTAGAAGACACTTGCCCAAGGTGCCACACAGTGGGACTGAACCCGGAACCATGTGGTTCGTAAGCAAGCTACTTACCACACAGCCACTCCTAGGGCATATATTGTTGTTGTTGTTGTTACTTAAACCCAGGTCAGTCCTGATCAAGTAGATCTATGATCAGAGATGCTCCAGACACAATTATTCCATTTTACATTCAAGCACAGTGTGTCAGCAGTGTAGTTGGAGGAAGATTTGGCAGCTATTTCTAGTAGGTCGGGTGATCATGTGGAAACACATTTTTACATTGAGTTATATACACACACATGTATATATATATATATATATATATATATATATATATATATATATATATATATATATATATATGCATGTATGTATGTATGTATAGGAGCATGGCCTTGTGGTTAATGAGTTGCACTCACAAGATTGTGGTTTCAATTCCTGCACCATGCAGTGCTTTGTGTTCTTGTGCAACACTTCAACATCTGATATGTGGTTCACTGTGCACCTGTACAGGTAATGCTGACTTGTTGGCTGGAGTGAGCTAATATACTGAACAAATATTTGAGCACTGTAAACAAATCATCTGCGCAGGCTGTTCAACAAGAAGTTGCAGAACCTTTGTCTGTTGTTTACAACAGCAGAATCTACCGTCTGTATGTGCGTGTGTGTTCTTAGCTTGGATACAAGATAAGTAGTTGGCATTCAGGGACTAGTTTCAAATATTTTTGAACACATTTGTAAACAAGATAGGGTAGTGATGGTGGTGGTGGTGGCGGCGGCATTTCAGAGTTTTCCTTCATTTGTTTCTTTTTTGCTTTTTAATCTGATTGCAATGGGTGGACAGAGCTGTAAATTTAAACATTAGTCTGAGCACCACAGCAGGTGACTTGCTTAGCAACCGTTCATTTATGAAATAGCTAGGGTGGTGGGGGAATCCCTTTGCTTGCATAGATTGCAGTTTAAATAACCCAGAAATATAATATAGCAGGAGAGTAAAATATTTTGGTGATTTCCACATTGCAATGTTCCTTCTATATATGTGTATGTGTGTGTGTGTGAGTTTACTTGCAATGTTCCTTCTATATATGTGTGTGTGTGTGTGAGTGTACTATGTCTGTCTGTGTACTATCATGTGTGTGTGTGATTATTGATTTGGCTGCAACAGTTCTGTGGTCACTATCCAATTACTGTTAAGGATGAGATGTCACAGTTTTGCATCATTGGAGCAAATTTTCTGCAAGCCATAAGGGTGTTCAGTTATAATCTTCCTCCCCTTCTTCCTCGTTATCTCAAGATTTCACCAGGAATTCATGTTCAGTAATGTAATAATTCACCAAAACCTACAGTTGTTGTTTAAAGCTAACCTAAAGCACAAGGTAATATCAAATTATTCTACAGTTTGGTACAGCAATAGATATCCAACTGGATACACTGTTCTCTTCAATGCAAAGGTTACCTTAACCTCATCATCCTCATTGTTTATTAACATCTATTTTTCCATGCTTGCCTGGGTTGAATAGAGTTTGTTGAGGTAGAATAACTTAAGCTACAATGCTCTTCCTGCTGCCAACCCTCACCTGTTTTCATGCAAGGTAATACTTCCCCACTGGCCAGACATTGTTTCCATGGAATACTGGAAATGAATGAAACTGTTTGTATGTCAGTGACACTCACTTGTGACTATCACACAATGTCAAGGTGAGGAAATAGTAACACACACATGCATACTCACATCAGAATATGTAAAAAAAAAAAAAAAAGTTACCATCTCAAGTCATGCCAACTTATAGGGGCCGGTTTCCTGGTTTCTATGGCATATAAATTCCCCACTTGGACAGGACACCGGTCTGTCACAAGATTACTCATTTTTATTAACTGAGTGGACTGGAGCAATGTGAAATGAAGTGTTTTGCTCAAGAACACAATGTGTCGCCTTGTCCAGAAATCAAAACCACAATCTTACAATCACGAGTCCAACACCCGAACCACTAACCCACATGCCTCCACAAATATGATAGACTTCTTTCAGTTTCCATCCACCAAATCCACTCACTAGGCTTTGGTTCCCCCCCCCCCCGGGCTATAGTAGGAGACATTTATCTACAGAGCCACACAGTGGGACTGAACCTGAAACCATGAGGTTGAGAAGCAAAACTTCTTAACCAGTATGATTAAAATAAGTACCAACTGATGGATTGTATAAAACTTGGCTATATGATTAAAAAGTTTGCTTCATTCTCACTGTGCAGACACTGGTAATATTTCTCCATAACTCAACATGTCCCCATGGTAGATGGGAAAAATGACTCTTCTTGTATGACAGCTATCACTAGGTGTCAAGGTTAACACACACACACACACGTACAATGCATACAATGGGATTCTTTCAGTTTCCCTTTACCAAATTCACTCACAGGGCTTTGGTTGGCCCAGGACTACAGTAGAAGACATTTGTCCTAGGTGTCATGCAGTGAGACTGAACCCAAAACCATGTGAGTGAGAAGCAAACTTCTTTGCTACACAGCCATGCCAATGCCTATTTGGTTTGAATATCCCAATTCAAACATTAGACATGAATTTTTAATAGATATCTTCATGGTTGCATACTCTTACTAATCTGCAAAACTGAATTAATCTTCCAAATTGGAAACCTTATACATTTAGCACAGATCTCCTTTCAAATGTCATTGATTAAATCAGTCATAATTTGCTAGATTTGTGTTGCCATGACCATATGATTAAGAAGTTTGTTTTCCAACCACATGGTTCTTAGTTCAGTCCCAGTGCATGCTGCCTAGGACAAATGACTTCTACTATAGCCATTATTTATACAAGACTTTTTGAGTAGAATTGGTAGACAGAAACTAAAAAAAGCCTCTGTGTGTGTATGTGTGTCTTCTTGTCTTGATAGTTGGTAAACGAGTGTCATGTCATTCATTTTCAATATTCAAGAGGCAAGCTGGCAGAACTGTTGGTAGCATTACATCTGTCTTTATGTTCTGAGTTCAAGTTCCGCCAAGGTTGATTTTTGTCTTTTATCCTTTTGAGGTCGATAAAATAAGTTCCAGTTGAGCACTGGGGTCAGTGTAATCAACTCAGACCCTCCCCCGAACTTGCTGGATTTGTGCCAAAATTTGAAATCAACATTTCCATTATTCTGCAAGAACATATCTGGCTATGGGGAAATATTAGCTTGCTTGGAAACAGGTAAGGGTTAGTAACAGAAAGGGTACTCAACTGAGGAAAACCTGCCTTGACAAACTCTGACCCATGCTAGCATGGAAAAGTAAACATTAAAATGTTGGAGGACACCATGCCAGTGATGATCATCATGATTTTCTTTTTTATTCAGTGTATCTTGGACTGCATTATTCAAAGTGCTTTTCTGCTTTTAAGAAGGTGGTGTACTTTTCAGGTCTGGGGTTTGATCCAACTGCATGGAATCTATTTGGCTGGTATCCCATGATAGCTGCAGGTCGACCAATACTTTATAAATGTAATTTGGTAAAAGGAAATAGAAAAAACTCCATTTTGTGTGTGTGTGTGTGCGCGTATTCATCATGCTGTTGTACTCAAGAAGACTCGTTCTCCACAGCAAAATTGATAGCAGTGGTGGTGCCACATAAAAAGTACATAGTACATTCTGATGTATGTGGTTGGTGTTAGGAAGGGCAACGAGCTGTCGAAACCATTCCAGAACAATGGTGTTTCCCTTGGCCTTACCAGCTCCAGTCAAACCGTCCAACCCATGCCAGCATAGAAAACAGTAAAACAGGCACTGAATGATGATGATGATGATGAGAGAGAGAAGTAGAAAAATAGATAATGTATATGTACATTTGCACAAGTGAGTCCATATTCCTTGTCTTGACATATATGTTCTGTTTGTAAACAAAGAGTCACTGTTCATACAAATGGCATTCATTGCTCAATATACTAGGGTGAAATTAAGGCAGTGAGCTGGCAGAATCATTAGCTCAACAGGGAAAATGCTTAGCAGCATTTTGTCCATCTCCATGTTCTGAGTTTAGAACACACCTGACATGGGTGCATTAATGCTGCACCAGCACAGGTACTTTATAAGTGGCACTGACACCTGAAAGGGCAAGCTTGTATGTGTGGAAGACAATGATTTTACTTAGCTTTGACATGTCTTGTACAGCAAATTGCCTCATCTCCCAAAATATATAACTACGTAATATTACTGAATAAAGTTGATTGGTTAATCTCTCTTCATTTAACCCTTTACCATTCAAATTACTGTCAAATAAAATGCTTATCTATTCACATTGTTTTGAATTAATCATGCATTATCACAGATTCAAAATTTTGAAAATGTGATTATTTTTAGAATGACATTGTAGGATAGGTGTGAGAGACTGGATCAGGTCAATTTAAATGCCAATGGATTAAGGCTTCCAATGAGCCTTCATTTTTGTAGTTAATATTTTAAATTGTGTCTGGTAAAATGTTAAAGTTGGTTTTAGACAAAACAGCTATGAAATCCAGTATGATCTTTAGAGTCACACATAATAGCTTGCTTTGAGTTACATCATGACTTTATGCCATCATAGTTACACTAGGGCATAAAGCCATAAAACTGACCAATATTCATTTGTATTATCATATCATACTTTTTGATAAATCTTGCATAATGCAAGCACAGCCCCCCCCCTCTCTATCTATCTATCTATCTATCTATCTCCATTGTTACCCATTCTTCATTCCTTCTTAGTTATCTGTTCTGTCCAACCTCAACCTATTCTGGTTCCATTTCTTCTCTTCAACACACACTCTCACTCACTTCATTCTCTACCCTCAGTGGAACTATCCAGCTGTATGTTATGCTGTTCTTTTTAAGAGGCTGATAGAGGCAGGTTTCTGAAATAATTCCCTGCATTCTCTCTCTTGTAGTCCATCATCAGTCCTTTATTTCCTTCTATGCTCCCTCTTTCTGTCTCTCCCCATCTCTCTTCTCCTCTCCTCTCCCCTTTATCTCCCTGTCCCTCTCTCCATCACACACATAAAGGGACTGACACCAGAGTACTGGCGGCTCCATCCCCTGCCTCCTGTATGCACTTATTCTTATAAGCTATTGTTTATTTGTGGCAGAGGGCTGGGCCTTTCTTGATCCCTCCCTTTCTCCCTGTTCCCCTGATTTTGACGCCACAAGGCTTGTATGTTTCTGCAATTTATCAAAGTGGCTGGCATTAAATAAAAAGCTTTGCTACCACAGGACAAAAACAATAAAACAAAAGATCCTGTCCACTCCACTAATGTATACTCTGTGTGTGTGTGTAATATGTATGTGTGCATGGACCCCTATTAAGTGCCAAAGATTTAGTTGTCTTTCTTTATTAGAAGGTCCCCTGCTGTTTGGTTATACTCCTATCTAGAAGTGTAAGAGTTGTGATGGTAGTGTTTCTCCATACTCTCTAATTTTGCTAATTACCTCTGTTTAACTAAGTTGTCTTTGATCTAAATTGAAAGATTTTATTTAAATGATTTATTATAGTGTTGTTTTTGTTTTGTTTCATTGCTTTTTGGCTTTCTTAGCTCCTTCCCTGTTTTGTCTTTCATGTGTGGTACACAGGACATATTACTCTGGCATCCATGCAGCATATATGATATTCATTTCCAATCTTTTTCTGCCCCTGGAGTAACTTGAGACTTATAAAAAAAATTTATATAATTCAGAATGTATAATGAACATAAATGGGATATACTAATACTATATTTGCATACACATGCATAAACTAAGAATATGCAAAAGAAACTAATAAATTATAGCAACTAATAAATTATAGCAACTAATGAATTTATATGCAATTATAAATATTTAGGGGTGAAAAAAGTATTCGTACACAATAAATTTATGAGTTTCTATGCCACAAAATACTGTTAAAATAATTGTTTTTTTACTAGAACTTTCTCGTTTGTTCCAATAATCTTATCAGTGGTCATTTTTAAGTGTCAAAACACTAGCTTCTTCATTCAGCACTGAGACAACATAAAGTAGTGTCATAATAATGGCAAAAAGTAAACAACTCACAAATTCAGTGAAAAACTTAATTATTGAACAGTGGAAAGCAGGTAAAAGTTACAGGAAAATATCAGAGACCCTTTGTATTCCATTTTCTACCATATCTTCATTTATTCAAAGATATAAAAAATCGGGAACTGTTGAAAACAGAATAAGATCCGGTGCACCACACAAGATTTCCCCTTAATCTTTAAGAAAAATGAAGTGAAGTATCGAAAAATACGCAATGATAACCAGAAAGGAGTTGCAAGAAGATTTGTTAGCTTCAGGGACTAGTGTTACACTATGAACAATCAGCAATGAACTTCATAGGAATGAACTGAAGTCATGCTCTCCTAGAAAAATTCCACTGTTGACTAAAAGGCATAGAGATGCCCGTTTAAAATTTGTTTATGAACATAAAGATAAATCTGATACATTCTGGCAAAATGTTCTTTGGACAGGCGAGTCGAAAATTGAATTGTTTGGACGAAATTTGTGTAGCCATATTTGGAGGAAAGATGGTACCACCTATTCGCCGAAAAACACAATTCCTACTGTAAAGTTTGGAGGTGGCAACATCATTGTGTAGGGGTGTTTCTCTGCAAATGGCACTGGCAATTTACATGTGATAGATGGTAGTATGAATGCAGAGATGTACCAAAATATTTTGAACAATAATTTATGGGACTCTGTAGAAAAGCTCCAGCTTTGTGAAGGGTGGGTTTTACTACAGGATAACGACCCTAAGCACATGGCGAAGTCTACCAAAAATGGATTGTCAATCACAATATAAAATTATTAGAATGGCCAAGCCAGTCACCTGACTTGAACCCCATTGAAAATTTGTGGTGTTATTTGAAAATTAAAACTCATTCAAGAGCCCCAATGTGCATTCCAGATTTGAAGAAAATTTGTCAAGAAGAATGGGAAAAAATTCCTAATGAAACATGCGAGTCATTGATTAAGAACTACAAGAAGAGATTGGTTGAAGTGGAACTGAATAATGGTTATGCAACGAAGTAATAAATCAAAATTATCAGTTATTTATGTTCTGTACGAATACTTTATTCACCCCTAAATATTTATATTTGTATATAAACTCATTAGTTACTATAATTTATTAGTTTCTTTTGCATATTCTTAGTTTATGTATGTGTATGCAAATATAGTATTGGTATATCCCATTTATGTTCATTAGAAATTAAATAAATAAAGAATTTTGACATGTACGAATATTTATTCCCCCCCACTGTATATACACATATATATATATATATACACACACACACACACACACACACACACACACACACACACACACACTTACACAACACATCATGTGATGCATGGGATACTTGGCTGATAATCTAAGGTCTCACAAAAATATATTATGCAATAATATAGTCCCAATACATATTACCTACCAACTAAACCAGACATTTCGGTCAAACTTATGAAAATGATGCGACATAAAATGAATTTAGATGAATTCTGTAAAGCATCACCAATATTTTCTTGAAAGAGTTAGGATATGTTTCTGACATCATTTGTAGCTTTATATAATATCTTGCCATTTATAGTATTATATTTATATATATATATATATATATATATATATATATATATATATATATATATATATATATATCTAAAGAGAAAGAAAGCTCTTGTCATTGCACTGCAAATAAGAGGCATTGGAATCAACATTTATTTATAACAAAGATATATTGGTGTATAAGAAAGGTGTTTGCTTATGACCAAAGTTTCCACAAGAACATTACAAATATTGATTATGGAAGAAAAAAATAGAAATCTTTACAGGGTTTACGCTACATGATGAAACATTTAATATAGACTTGTTAGAAATAACAGCAAAATCTCCTTTGAACTACCAGGAGGTACATTGAATGAAGTAGTCTGAGAAACACACCTGGTTAAAAAAAAAAGGTGCAGGATGGAACATCTTTGATCATAGGTCTGCTCATTCACAGGTCAACTGTTGACCTGGGGCTCCAAACAACAACAACTATGTGTGCAATGTCACATGAATACTGATTATTTTGACTCTGCTTTATCTCTGGTTTCTATTGAGTTTTGTGACAACTAAGAAGAAAAAAAAAAGGAAAATTAACAGCTAATACACCCAAGTTTTAGTGACCTGCCACATCAATGTTTTTTTTGGTTTTTTTTTTTTTTAGAAACCTAAAAGACTGTGTGCCAACTTACCAAAATGGTGATACAAAAAAAAATTTTAAAAAGACATTGACTGTAGATAAAAGAGCAGTTTTTTTTCTCTGTGTATATTGATATAGTTCACTGATCACACTTTGCTCAGCCATGCTAGAGTTCTCAGTGATCTGGCAGACATCCAGCTATGTCTTATGAAAGAGGCTATATTTTTGATAAAGATTTAAAGTAGAATCTGTTTACCATCTCTGTCAGCTCTTCTGTGTGTGGTCAAGCACCATTCTCTTCCATCACCAGCAGGAAGCAAACAAAATGATATTACAGTTATCGTTTCAGCCCTATAGTCTTGTGATGTAAAATCAAGCCAGACTCATGTTCCCAGAATACATGTCCCTTGAAACAGAATTTGGCACAGCTGTTTGGATGCAATGACTGGACATTCAGCCTGATTTGGCAATAGTACATTTTGACACTGGAGGCAAACATACACACACACTGACACATGTGCATGCATACACAGAAATGCACATGCAAATAGAATAAGTTAGAGAGAGAGTGAGAGAGACATTAGAATTTATTAATTGAACATGACTGGCATTAGCACTTCCACTCTCTTTGTCCACATAATAATAAGAAATATGCTTTTACACATAAACAGAGAAAGAAATTGGGGTGAGGAGAACAAGAGAAACATTAAAATGTCTGATGACAAATAAGTCAGCATCAAATCAGTGTCACCGAAACATCTTATACCTCCCTTGGAATAAAGTAAAATGAAATACAGGTAAAAGTCCTGTTGCAAAAAATACTTGACAGTATTTCAATATGTATTTTATGTTCTTGCATTATATTATTGCATTTTTGCATTTGCCTTGCAAGATTCTTGATGTAAAATTGTGTTGAAACTGAATTTTTTTTTTTTTTTTTTTTTTTTTTTTGTATCTTGGGAAGGTCATTATGCCAATAATAAACACTAGTTTTATTTCACTTCTTTATTATTATAATTAATTAATTCAAGCTGGCAGAATCATTAGCACACTGGGCAAGATGCTAAGCAGAATTTCATCCATCTTGTTCTGAATTCAGATTCTGCCAAGATCGACTTTGCCTTTCATCCGTTCAGGCTTGATAAATTATGTACCAGTCAAGTACTGGGGTTGATGTGATCAACCATCCCCCTCCTCTCAAATTCCAGGCCTTGTAACTTTAGTAGAAAGAATTATTATTATTATTATTATTATTATCATTAATCAAGTAGTTAACCATTTAACTAATTATCTATTGTTTGATAAATAATTTGGTCAATCAATCAGCTAAGTTTGTGAGCTCATCAATGACATGCCCTCATTACTGCTGGTAGCCTCTGGTCTCTTACATAGTTTACAGTTTCTACATTTATATTTATGGAAATGCGAGAATGTCTTAGAGAGAGAGAGAGAGACAGAGAGTATGCACAGCAGTGCTTGTGTGACCCAATGTGAATTCTGTGAAATTGTGAATGGTTAAGCATATTGCTTTTATCTTTTTATTTTAAATTTTAGTGTGTTTGTTTTTGTGGATGGATTGTGGGTGGGTGTCAGTATATATGTGGGTATGTATGTATGGACATTCAAGTCCATTTGCTTTACTTATTTTTGTGATGGCACTGGTCAAATTACCATTTTATGACTCACTTCATCTTTTATTCTAAATACTCGATGGAATTATCCATCTTTGTCATACTTTAACTTTTAGGTTTTCCAAATCCTTAAACATTAACTTTCATACTGTAGCTGTTTCCTGTAAGTATGCACAAGTTTCTGTCTTCAAACATTTAATTTTATTTCAATGTTCATAGAGACACAAGCAGGGCTGTGTGGTTGAGAAGCTCACTTTGCAACCACCTGGTTTTATGTTCAATCCCACCATGTGGAACCTTGGGCAAATGTCTTCTGCTGTGACCCTCAACTGGTCAATGCCTTCTGAATGAATTTGGTTGTCAGAAACTGTTCAGTTAAAAAATACTCCCCCCCCCCCCGGAACAATCAGCACAGCTACTACATTTACATACATTTTAGGCTTTATCCAAAAGAAGGTTGCTTGACTAACAGACAAACCTTCACCTAACAATCTACTGTGTCTGCTCCTCGTGCTTTCTAACACTTGTACAGTGGTTACTGTACATCTGAATTAGAAAGTTACATTTTACCCCAGCACAACTTTTTATTCAAAGCACTCTTCTCCTTTTCATTATTCCTTATTATTTTACAATATTTCATCCTCAGAACTATCATTTACCAGTGAATACCTAAGACTATGGTTAAATCTGGTTTTTCGTGGCAGTAAATGGATGATTCTCACTATGATTTCCCTACAGAATTTTACCTGACTACTTTCAAATTAAACATCAAACCCACCAGTCTCGAAGCATGTATGGTCCTTTACCCTTAATTAAATCATTTTTAAAAAGTTCCCATGTTAAAAATATTTAACTCAATTTCAATTCTCAATTGTGCCTACTTCACTCACATTGCAAATGCAATACCTTTACACAAGTACATTTCATTTCTCTATTATTATTATTATTATTATTATTATTGAGTGAGAGAGCAGTGCATGCCATCAAAGTGACACTGGATTAAAATATATGAAGCCCTTTATACCCATCATGACTACCCGTCTGATAAGGGTACACCAGGCACATGCATCACAACCATATGTACGCGACATGGTGATCTCATATCAAGATAAACAGCGCATGACCTGACAAGTGGGGCTCAGAATTTTCTTCAGGTGAAGTAGCCCATTCTGCTCAAAAGGTCCCTGAATAAGGTTTGTTTAAGGATGTTGAGCAAAACACCCATGTTTCCAAAGGTGAATTATTCAAACCCCAAAGAATTCCTCTCAACACATAGCTATGATGCTCCCCCACTACTTCTGCTCATGATCAGAGATGCACATATCGTCAGCCACCAAGGGCCATGCTCAACTAGTTAAGGTCAAACAACTGACAAGCAAATCTGTGGTATTAAGCAGAATATTTGCTGTAGCCCATCTTTTATACCAAGACAAAACAATGTACATGTTAACACTTCCAACCAATTATGATCAGAAGCCATGAGAGCCACTACCTGGTACTGCATTATTATTATATTGGAACTCTCAATGTAAAACTTGCAACCACCAGCACAGTCTTGTCCATCTGCTCCTTCAGGGCAGTGAACTGGCAGAATTGTTTAGCACATCAAGCAAAATGCTTAGCGATATTTCGCTAAGCATTCTGAGTTCATATTCCGCCAAGGTCAGCTTTGCCTGTCATCCTTTTGGGATCAATAAAACAAGTACCTGTTTAACACTGGGGTCCGTGTAATCAACTAAAGCCTTCCCCCAAAATTTCAGGCCTTGTGCCTATAGTAGAAAGGATTATTATTATTATTATTAATATTATTAAGGTGGCAAGCTGGCAGAATCGTTAGCATGCTGGATGAAATGCTTAGTGGTATTTCGCCTATCGCTATGTTCTGAGTTCAAATGCTGTCAAGGTCAACTTTGTCTTTCATCCTTTCAGGATCAGTAAAATAAGTACCAGTTGAGTACTGTGTCGATGTAATCAACTATCCCCATTCCCCAAATCTCAGGCCTTGTGCCTATAGTAGAAAGGGTTATTATTGTTGTTGTTGTTGTTGTTATGAGCTGGTACAGTCAATAGCATTCCAAACAAAATGCTTAGCAGCATTTCTTCTGATTTTACATTCTGGCTTCCAATGCTTCTTGAGGTTGACGTTCCTTTCATCCTTTCGGGGTTGATAAAATAAAGTACTTGTCAGGTATTGGGGTTGATGTAATCAACTACTCCTTCCTCTAAAATTTCAGGCCTTGTGCCTATAGTAGAAAGGGTTATTAATGTTGTTGTTATGAGCTGGTACAGTCAATAGCATTCCAAACAAAATGCTTAGCAGCATTTCTTCTGATTTTACATTCTGGCTTCCAATGCTTCTTGAGGTTGACGTTCCTTTCATCCTTTCGGGGTTGATAAAATAAAGTACTTGTCAGGTATTGGGGTTGATGTAATCAACTACTCCTTCCTCTAAAATTTCAGGCCTTGTGCCTATAGTAGAAAGGGTTATTAATGTTGTTGTTATGAGCTGGTACAGTCAATAGCATTCCAAACAAAATGCTTAGCAGCATTTCTTCTGATTTTACATTCTGGCTTCCAATGCTTCTTGAGGTTGACGTTCCTTTCATCCTTTCGGGGTTGATAAAATAAAGTACTTGTCAGGTATTGGGGTTGATGTAATCAACTACTCCTTCCTCTAAAATTTCAGGCCTTGTGCCTGTATTAGAAAAAAATTATTTTTATTATTGTTATTATGCTTATCATCATTAGGCAATGACTTGACAGTATTGTTAGCACATAGGGCAAAAATGCTTAGCTGTGTTCTGAGTTCAAACTTTGCCGAGGTCAGCTTTGCTTTGCTGGCTTTGTACCAAAATGTGAAACCATTATAAGTCTTAGACTTTCTACCAAATCATCATCAACCAAGAATGTGTTTTGCAACCATATTTCACTCAACACACACACACAAATATACACATATGTACCTACGTACATGCATACGCTCATTTTAATATAGTCTATTACTATTGTGGATGATAAAATAAGACAGGAAGTGGAAGGAGGAGGAGGAGGGTGGGTACTGAATTTGGAGCCTGGAAGTAAGTGTCTCAAAATTAGGTCAGACCTCTATGTTCAGACATGTTTCTAACTGTGTACACCTCTTGGCAGCTCTACAGAAAATGTCTTATATGTGTGGATGTGTGAGTGAGTTTTAATCTAGTCTCCCATTTCTTCTACATACATACATATATATATATATATATATAGAGAGAGAGAGAGAGAGAGAGAGGGCTCCCTTTACATTCCCCTCCCCACCAATACTTTTCTTTGGTTCCCTCTCTCTCTCTCAGTCCTCCTTCCCTCACCACCACTTTCTCCCACTATCTTGCTCTTCCTTCTCTCTGCCTTTATATTGCACTCCTCCTCTTCCTCCTCTCCCCTATTCTACCATCTCCTGTCACTCCCTCTCTAATTGTCTCTCAACCCTGCCTCTTTCCCCTTTCACATGCCATATTCACATCTCTCTCTCTCACCCCCCCATCCTACCATTGTCTTGAAATTACCTCATGGACTTTCTTTAAACTTTCATCTCTACTCTTTCATTTTCCATTCATTCTGCCATTCTCTCTACTCTCTCACACTACAACTGTTTTACATACACATACACACACACACACACACACACACCCCTTCCAGTTAATGCTATGCATTTAATTTCCTCTGTTCCTTTGTTGTATTTAACCTCCTACTCGCCCCCCCCCTCTTACTACTACCAGCAACTACCCACCTATTTCATCCATGACCAGCACTGAGCACCCCAACAATGAACCAAGAATGGAAGGAAGCCCGACGTCTGTATGGCCTTTTGGCATGCTAGAAATAGCAGCAAAATTCCTTCAAATCCCATCCTGCTGTCCTAGAAAATGAACACAGATGATATAGGCCCTAGTCTTTACCCTGTTTTCCCTGCATAAGACTAAACAGTCACAAATGGAATGTCCATTAATTGTGAAATCCTTGACCATCATTGCCGTGTGTTATGACAAGGTTTTTGGTGTTCAATGTGCCATTAGTATTGTGTAGAGGCAATATTTCAAAAATAGTTGGTGTGGATTAGTTATTGTTTCTTGTCTGACAGGAAGTAGTTCACTGGATTTTGAACAATTAATTCTAGATCATTCTTTTACTGCTTAACCATTTTTTAAAAATCATATTTCTGTTGAAATACATTGTATCTGTTTCAGTTTATTTTGAAAATAATAAAGAATTTAGCAAATTAACTTTGTCATTATTTAGCTGATGTTTGGAATGTAAATTAGCATGAGATTAATTACAGTTTTAATCTAGATCACTTTAACCCTTTTGGAACCATATTTCTGTTGAAATATACTGTCTTTGTTTCCATTAATTTTGGAAATGATGACTTTTATAAAATAATTGTCATTATTAAGCTGGTGTCTGTAGCATAAGTTAAAATGAAATATTAATGGAGAGTTTTAATTTTGATCATTTTAAAACAGGATATATGTATCATAGAATCAAGGGCAATGTTTGGCAGGTTGGTGTCAAAAGGGTAAATTCTGTCTCCAGAAACACAAGTATTCTTTTATTCTTTTACTTGTTTCAGTCATTTGACTGCACCCATGTTGGAACACTGCCTTAGTACTTATTCTATCAGACTCTTTTGCTGAACTGCTAAGTTGCAGAGAGGAAAACACACAAACAAGCAGTGATGGAGGGACAAACACAAACACAAAGTCACACGCACATTGATATACACATATAAATATATATATACTACAGGCTTCTTTCAGTTTCTGTCTCCCAAGATCACTCACAAGGCTTTGGTCAGCCTAAGGCTCAAGGTGCCATGCAGTGAGACTAAAACCAGAACCATGTGGTTAGGAAGCAAGCTTCTTACCACAAAGTTGAGCCTGTAACTTTGTTTAAATACAGACTTCTTACCAGTTCATATATATACTTGAGGTATATTTGAACCCACAAGAAAGTCCTTCACTGTATTTTGGCATGAAGAGAATTTCTTGCTATAAACAGACAGGTGTAAACACATCAAGTCATTTGCAGCGTTCTCAAACCAGACTGGTGGATGCATGCATTTTGGAGTGGTTATCTCCTCTTCGGCACTACTGACCAGAAAGGTAGATACTATGAACTGACAAATGGGAAACAGGTCCCTCATATTATATTCTCGTCATTTATACAGTGCATTAGTTGTCAGCTCACCATAAATAAAATGCAGGGTGAAAGCGCTAAGCAGTGATGTGTATAAATACAAACTTTTGTTACCCATTTAAATATGCTTGAGATATGTTTAAACCTGTAAGAAAGCAATTCTCTGTGTTTTGTCATGGAGAAAATTTCTTGCTCTGGACATGAATTTCTTATGTCCATTCCTTTGTACAAGCAAAATTTCTCTACCCAGCCAGCAGAAACCAATATTTATAAGTTGGTGTCAAAGAGAGACAACTTTACTTTTCTGTTATTTTAGTCAGTGGAGGGGAGGGGAGTACAAGGTTTTCTCTTGTTGGAGGTCAACATCTGTGAGAAGAACTGGTAGGGGAAAGAATTTCAGAAGCCTGCAAGCAGTCTTGGGAGGCATATTTGGGCAAAATATTTCGTGTGGTATTTCGGTCCATAAGACACTATTGGAATGACAAGAGAAGAAAGAGATTGATGAACTTGGGTGGCAGTGATAAACATATTTCCTAGTTGAGAGGAACAGAGTCAATTGTTGTAGCTATATAAAAAAAAATGTGTCTGTGTGTGTGTATATATATATATATATATATATATATATATATATATATATATATATATTTGTGTGTGTGTGTGTGTGTATATATGACTTGCTAGTCTGAGCTTGTGAATGTAACTTATTAATAAGTGGAACTTTGCCAATCAGTCTAATGACCTTCTTCTGGATGTGCAACAGTACTCCTCTAATGTGAGTGTTACTTAAATTTTGTAATCAGAGCTAAAGTACTTTAACCCCTCAGGTAACTCAGTGTTTTGGAGGCTTAGTATTAAAATTGAAATGGAAAAATGTATCTTGTTTCAGTTATTTGGTGTTGCTCCTGAGTTCATAAATAAACTCTACTAATTTTACTTTTTCTCACCATTAGTTTTCAACTGCTTGAGTGATATCAACATAGCTACCTCCTCTTCCTCCTCTTCCTCCTCCTCCTCCTCCTTCTTCTTCTTCTTATTCTTCTTCTTCTTCTTCTTCTTCTTCTTCTTCTTCTTCTTCTTCTTCTTCTTCTTCTTCTTCTTCTTCTTCTTATGTAGGTAGTGAGCTGGTAGAATCATTAGCATGCTCGGCAAAATGCTTAATGGCAGTTTGTCCATCTTTACGCTCTAAGTTTGAATTCCACCAGGATCAACCTTACCTTTCATCCTTTCAGACTTGATGTAATCAACTGCCTACCCCATCACCTCAAAATTTCAAACTTGTATGCCTATAGAAGAAACAATTATTATTATTATTATTATTATTATTATTAAGGCAGAATCGTTAGCATGCAGGCAAAATGCATAGCAGTATTTCACCCATCGCTAGAGTCTGAGTTCAAATGCCGCCAAGGTTGACTTTGCCTTTCATCCTCTCGGGGCTGATAAATTAAATACCAGTGAAACATTGGTGGTCGTTGTAATCAGCTAGTCCCCTCCCCCAAAATGTCAGGCCTTGTGCCTTTAATAAAAAGGATTATTATTATTATTATTATTAGTAGTAGTAGTAATTTGGACATAATGCTTAGTAACATTTCTTTTGGCTCTTCACATGTTAAGTTCAAATCCTCACATGGCAACTTTGCCTTTCATCCTATCGGGGGTTGATAAAATAAAGTACCAGTTGCATACTGGGGTTGACGTAATCAACTAGCCCCTTTCTACAAAACTTTAGGCCTTGTGCTTGTAGTAGAATGGACCATTGTTGTTGTTACTTTATTATTATTATTATTATTATTATTATTGCCAAACACTTCCAGGATTTAAAATGCTCCCAGAAAACACCCTAACAAACATTGAATATATGGATGAAGGGGTAGTGCTGAGTTGCCTGTCTTTTACTTGAGTGAGTAAAATACTTCAGCTTCGATTACAAAAGCTTAAGTGAAACTCACATTAGAGGAGTACTGTTGGACATTCAGAAGAATGTCCAACAGTAATAAGTTACATTCACAAGCTCAGACTTGAAGTTATATGTACACACACACACGCCCATATATATATAGAGAGAGAGACCTGAAACTCTTAAATCCAGATAATACCAAATAACAATTCTCATTCAGTTTTAAATTGACTTAGAACATCCTACAAATGAGCTGATATTATGAATATTAATTCTACAGTAATCATTTTAGAATTAGGATTTAACATACTAACATCATCATCATCATCATCATCGTTTAACGTCCGCTTTCCATGCTAGCATGGGTTGGACGATTTGACTGAGGACTGGTGAAACCGGATGGCAACACCAGGCTCCAGTCTGATTTGGCAGAGTTTCTACAGCTGGATGCCCTTCCTAACGCCAACCACTCAGAGAGTGTAGTGGGTGCTTTTACGTGTCACCCGCACAAAAACGGCCACGCTCGAAATGGTGTCTTTTATGTGCCACCCGCACAAGCCAGTCCAGGGGCACTGGCAACGATCTCGCTCGAAAATCCTACAGGAGCCAGTCAGGCGGTACTGGCAACGGCCACGCTCAAAATGGTGCATCTCATGTGCCACCCGCACAAGAACCAGTCCAGGGGCACTGGCAACGATCTTACTTGGCTTGCCGGGTCTTCTCACGCACAGCCCATTTCCAAAGGTCTCGGTCCGTAGTCATCGCCTCGGTGAGGCCCAATGTACGAAGGTCTTGCCTCACCACCTCAGCCCAGGTCTTCCTGGGCCTACCTCTTCAGGAAGACATAAACTAATAATCAGAGAATGATTATAAAATGTTAACTTGATACAGGGACCATGGGGCAGGGAACAAGAAGGGATTAGAATCAGGGGTTATTGAAAAAAAGTTGGGGACAGTATGAAAAGGTGATCAGGTGTGTTTGAGATGTTCTGAAATTATTGTTCATTGTTAAGGTGAATGTGGATGGAAGGTATGGAGGAAATGGAACAGGAAGGAGCGTGGGACTAGGGTGGAGAGAAATCTTGAGACAATCATTAAAGGAAAGAGAGTTGTGGTGGTCATGGGAACAGATCAGAGGAGGCGAACAAAGTGAAAAAATGAGAGGTGTTGAGGAGGCAGTGTGGGGAAAATAAGGCAGAGGGTGAGTTCAATGAGGGCAATGAGGAAGAAAGAGATAACAGGTAGGGAGAAGAGGAAGAATAGTATGAATGCTGCAAAAGCATCCCAGATCTGGAGATAGTGAAGATAGGATGGTAAGAGAGGAACAGGGGGAAGCTGTAGGTGAGTCCAAAGAATGCATTTGGAGAAAGAAAGGCCTGGATATAATGTTGTCGCTATCATTTCTTCAACTGTTTTAATTCATAGTGATATGGATTAGCCCAGTCTACTGTTTGGTATATCTCACTAAATCTTATATCATTTCATTTAATCCATCCATATCCAGCCAAGATATTCTACTTGCTTTAAGTTCAAAGTAGCCAGATCTGGCCCTTCACACTTACCCTACAGTGTTATTCTAAACATAAACTTCTACATTGTCAAAATCTTGAAGCTACAAGATAAGTCATGATTAATTCAAAGCAATATGAATAACTAAGCATTATTACATTAACAGAATAATCTGAATGTCAAAGGGTTAACCAGCATTCTTAGGTTTATCATAATTATTTGTCAAGTATTTTGGTCACCTTTTTTTCTGCCATGAGTATTCTTCTGACATTTGGTTACAGATTTCTTCAGAGCAATAAATGGCAGAGTCACAGTGCACTAAATAAAAACAGTTGGGCCCATTTATGTTTGAATTTTAAATCCTGCCTAAGATTGATTTTGCTTTTCATCTTTCCAAGGTCAATAAAATAATGTATTTATCCATATATAACATGCATTTGTACATAATGTGCTCTCCACTTTTTGTTTGTGAATTATGAAATTCCAGAAAAACAGTATGTCACATGAATTACACATAATGTTTGTTTGGTATTACGGTGTATAGAAAAAGAACTGTTTAGTTAGATTTATTATAATTGCTTTAAGAAATTGTTCATATCCCTTCCAAACAACCTTAAAAATATGGAGTAAAGAAAAAGACTCATCTTACAAGCAGTGTGGAACAACTCTTTGCACTCTGAATCACATTTTGGGAGGGAAAGGCCAATACAAGGGGAGTCATGACAAGGTTCTTGCAGAAATTGTGGATCTTTTTTAAAACGGGGGCCACATTTTTCATTAACGAAACACTTTGAAACTTGGAACACTGGTAGAATGTGTCATATAAAACATCTTTTTCTCTTAGTCTTCTTAAAAAAAAAAGAAATCGATAAATTATTCCATGTTAAAGTTATCGTATTTCTGTAATTTCAACCAATCACTGACGTCCATTCAGCCGATATACATTAAGTGCCGACTACATAAACAAACGATTCTGAAACAATTAACCCTAACCCTAACCCTAACCCTAACCCTAACCCTAACCCTAGAGTTAGGGTTAGGGTTAAAGCAAATTTAAAATGAAAAAAGCAAATAAAACGAAGAATCATTTGTTTATGTAGTCGGCACTTAAAGTATATCGGCTGAATGGACGTCAGTGATTGGTTGAAATTATCGAAATAAGACAATTTTTACATGAAATAAATTCGAATACAAAAATATTTTTCTGTTCTATAACGCAAAATAAATAAGTATACGAAGTTTGAAAGTCTTTCCATACAAAAAACACTACATAAAACATTAATGAAAAATGTGGCCCCCGTTTTAAAAAAGATCCGAAATTGTCAAGTGGACTGATCTGCAAAGAGTGAAGGCTTAATATCAACCAAAGGGTGTCATATTCCTAAAGAAAGGTGACAAGGCTCGCAAAGTAAAGGCAAATGGAAGGGGACACCATTTTCTATTTTACATTTAGCCTCAGGCTGGGAGATGCAAGTAAACCTGAGGGGCAGATCTGTCTTCTCAGAGGAGATAGTGGTAACATTACTCCAACATGACATGTTCCTGCTCTACAGAAATGCTAAAAACAATCATTGTGGTCAAACTTGCAGTACCCTGGGAAGACAAACTCAATATTTGCTACCTGGTAAAAAAATTGAAATATCAGCACTTAGTCAATGAGGCCCTTGTGCAGAATGTGGCCTCATTCCCCATTGAATTTAGCTGCCACGGCTTTCTATCTAAGCCAGTGCACTGACAACTGAAGAAAGCCATCAAGGAAACAGGAACAGCAGCTGAAACTAGCTCAAAATGGCTATGGTTGATAAGAGACCACAAGTGAAACCCTTTTGTAGGTGAAGACTAGCTCAGTCCTTGCTGTGCCCCACTCAGATAAGGTTTATAGGTTAAGTGGCAAAATGCTTGTGATCCTGAGATACCTGCTGACAATACAGAAGGGTTTCCAGCATCACAATAGATTTAGAAGAGCTTGGAAAAGCTCTTGAGTGACTCCTGTAGCTTCTGTGTGGGAAAAGCATCTCTGATGTTTATTTCACCATTACACCTGTGCTGAAGATTGATGACTGTTAATTCCACAGGACATGCACCTGGCCTGGTGTGCCAAACATTATAATTATCATAGAAAAATTTCACATTATTTTAGTGAAAATATAGTTAATGATCTCCTAAGGTAAGTTCTTATGCTATATTGGTAACGGTTGCTACATCCTCTGGAAAAATTATTATATCTATATATATGTATATATATGTGTGTGTGTGTGTGTGTGTATATATATATATATATGTGTGTGTGTGTGTGTATATATATATATGTGTGTATATGTGTGTGTGTGTATATATAGTTGAAAGATGAACTTTAATGACGGGAAACTAAAATGATGTATATTATTTATTGAGAGCTTGTTTTTATTTTTAGCTTGTGCTTAAAATAAACCACTTATCTCTAGATTTTGTATCTTAGTTTATTCTTTTTCTATCACTTAACAGAAGAAATGAAATTTCTCATTGGTAGCTCTGTAATGCCTTGTACTACTACTTAGTAAATTTTGTGTCAGTAGTAAGATAGCCTGAATTGGATTAAATCTGCTTAGTAATCCCTTTTTGTAGTTACTGCCTTGGTAGCTATAAAGAAACATAAAACTAAAGTTTATGATTTTGTAGTCTATTTTCTTAATGTGTTTTGTTATTTTCTCAAGAGTCAAAAGCATCTTTTACCAAAAATAAGGTTTATCTTGTCCTCTGTTTTATGAAGTAATGTTTGGACAATAAGTTGAGCCAGTTTGCTGTCAGATATTTATTTTTTATTTTATTTATTTATTTATTGTTGTTGATCTTTGAAATATCTGCTCTCATTCACCATCATTATCGTTATCATCTAGTGTCTGCTTTCCATGTTCACATGGGTTGAGCAGTTTGACAGTGTCCGACAAGCTTCAGAGCTGCATCAGGTCCCATGTCAGCTTTGAAATGCTGGATGCTCTTCTTCTTCACACCAAACACTTTACAGTGTGTACTGGGTGCTTTTTTTTTTTTTTCTTCATGACATTGGCATTAATGGGGTTACCAAGTAACTTGCAAGACAAAATAAAGTGGAAGGAAAAAAAACCCTTGACTGAGTGGGGAATGTATTTGAACGACGTGGTTTTATGCCAGGCTAAATAAAGTATGTTAGAGGGACAAGTGCAGATGTCATGCTATAAAGGAGATACATGGCTACCCTGCATTATGCAAGGATGGGTAGAGGTAAACTGAAAGGGAGATAAAGATGGTGGTGACAGGGTGCACGAGGATTTTACTTATTCATTTATTTGTTTCATTTTAATTTATTTCATCTACATAATTATTATTTCTATTGGCGTCGTATCTGAAGAATGCATTCATGTAAATGAATGCTATGAGGTGTAGCATCTATTTTTTTTTTTATAATATTTTTTTAATATTTTGTGTTTATATTTATGTATTTTGTTTGTTGCCAGGAATGATTCCAAATAAAAATGAATGGGGCGCATGGTATCGGACTCCTAAAAGACACTCCCTTACAAATGTAGTTAACAATCTATCGTATGCTTGGATCAGCTCTGGATTTTCATCTTCACTGTGGTAAGTATAGTGATTCACTAATCTCCTTCTTGGTTTTGTATTTTATAAGCCTCTCTCCATTATAATGCATTAAAGGAACTGAGCTAGCAGAATTGTTAACACATCAGAGAAAATGCTTAGCAGCGTTTTTTTTCCAGATACTCTTTTACTCTTTTACTTGTTTCAGTAATTTTGACTGTGGCCATGCTGGAGCACCACCTTTATTCGAGCAAATCGACCCCAGGACTTATTCTTTGAAAGCCTAGTACTTATTCTATCGGTCTCTTTTGCTGAACCGCTAAGTTACGGGGACGTAAACACACCAGCATCGGTTGTCAAGCGATGTTGGGGGGACAAACACAGACACGCAAACATATACACACACATACACATATATACATATATACGACAGGCTTCTTTCAGTTTCCGTCTACCAAATCCACTCACAAGGCTTTGGTCGGCCCAAGGCTATAGTAGAAGACACTTGCCCAAGGTGCCACGCAGTGGGACTGAACCCGGAACCATGTGGTTGGTAAGCAAGCTACTTACCACACAGCCACTCTTTACATTCCAAGTTCAAATCCCACAGATCAACTTTGCCTTTCATCCATTTAGGGTCAGAAGGGTACCAGTCAAGTACTGGGATAAATGTAATCAACTTGTCCTTTCTCCTCAAAATTGCTGGCTTAGAACCCTGCAATGAGGCAGCATCCTGTTCAGTGTAGAATGTTGTGTCAGTCTATTATACACTATAGAAATTGAATAACCAGACTTAGGGCTCAAGAGGGAAAAAAAACTGATAAGCTGTCTTCTACTTTAGCCTCAAGCTGGCCAAAGCCTTGTGAGTGGATTTGGTATAAGGAAACTGAAAGAAGCCCATAGTATATATATATGTATATATATACACCATAAGCTTCTTTCAGTTCCCTTATGCCAAATGGAAACTGAAAGAAGCCCATAGTATATATATATATATATATATATATATATATATATATACACACTATAGGTTTCTTTCAGTTTCCTTATACCAAATCCACTTTCGTATGTGTGTCTTTCTTTGTCCCCACCACCACCACTTGACAACCAGTGCTGGTGTGTTTATGTTCTTGTAACTTAGCAGTTTGGCAAAAGAAACTGATAGAATAAGTGCCAGACTTTAAAAATAAGTTCTGAGATTGATTCGTTCAACTAAAATTTCTCCAAGATGGTACCCCAGCATGGCTGCAGCCTAATGACTGAAACGAGTAAAAAAATAAAAGATAATGAATTAACCGTTTTGCGGGCAGGTAATCTTCCCTTTCTTTTTAAATCCTTGAGATGTGGGTGAATAATGTACAGGAAACTATAAAAAAAGACGAAATCTTTAAACAAGTCATCATCATCATCCTCTTAACATCCACTCTTCCATGGTGACATGGCTCGAACAATTCATCAAGGCAAATTTTCTAGGGCCAGATGCCCTTCTTGTCACTAACCCACTTCTTTCCAAGTAAGGTAATATTTCCCTATCTTTTATCTTTTACTTGTTTCAGTTATTAGACTGTGGCCATGCTGGGGCATGACCTTGAATTTGTAGTTGAATGAATCAACCCCAGTACTTATTTTTTAAGCCTGGTACTTATTCTATTCATCTCTTTTGCCAAACTGCCAACTTACAGGGACACAAACACACCACCATCTGTTGTTAAGCAGTGGTGGGGGACAAACACAAACACACACACAAATATATATATATATATATATATATATATATATATATATATATGGGAGAATTTACGAAAACAACAACAGACGAAGATAGGTGGTGTAAACAACAAATGGATGTATTTGTTTAACACTCGGGAATAGAGAAAGTTTTTGACGTTTCGAGCCTACGCTCTTCAACTGAAAGGAACACAGAAAGAAATAAGGAGAGAAGCAAGGAGAAAAAAAATATAAATGTAGTGGTCAGCGATCTATCGGGTGTTCTGTAAAGATTTCCCCTGACCCACTTCCGGTTATTGCAGGAAATAGAACTCAAACAGGTATAATCATACATATCACATTGTAAATTGGAGCTTTCCACTAGTATTCATTTGTCTCTTACAGCTACTGAAGTGGACTATGGTGTTATAATGGAGGCAGTTGAAAGGTCATACACCAAAAGAGACTTTC
Organism: Octopus bimaculoides; assembly: GCF_046866305.1. NCBI lineage: Eukaryota > Metazoa > Mollusca > Cephalopoda > Octopoda > Octopodidae > Octopus > Octopus bimaculoides. The sequence goes on along the minus strand of NC_142929.1, from coordinate 73,236,993 downwards.
AATGAAATGAAAGTTTATAGTGATGATGCACCATCATACGATGTAGTCAAGCACTGGCATCACCATATCAAATGTGGTCAGACATCAGTGGAAACTGCTCCCATTCCTGGACGACACCATTCATAAAGTGGAAGCTACCATTTTGGAAGATCATCAGCAACTAGCCTAAGAAGTGGAGATAAGTGTAGAGTCCATGGAAAAAATCGTTCACAACCATCCGCACATGTGAAAGTTATTTGCACAATGGATTCCCTGGATGCTCACACCTTTTCAGAAGCAAGAAAGAATCAATTGCTCCCAGGTTCTTTAGGCAATGTGCAAGGAAACGAGGAGGACTTTTTTGGCAGACTTATCACACAGGATGAAACATGGGTCCATCACTATGAACCTGAGACTAAAGTCCACTCGAAGCAATGGAAGCATGATAACTCACCCCCTCCAAAGAAGTTTCGTGTCCAATCCTCAGCAGGCAAGGTGATGCTCACAGTCTTTTGTGACCGGTGCAGAGTAGTGATGATAGATTTTCTGGCAAAGGGCACCACAATTAATGGGGCATATTATGCTTCTCTACTGCAGAAATTGTGGGGCGTCATCAAAGTAGAGATGTGTATTATTGCTAATAATAGTATTGGTGATGGCAATAATGCGACCCTGATGAGATGGAGTATCCAGAAATTTGTAATATGTTGTAATTTGTTACAATATTTTACGAGACATCTTATGATGTGGTTTATTTTTCCGGGATACCCTATTGAAATGTGCATAGGTTTGGCTTATTGTGGTTGTTTCTGTTATTATAATTGTTGCTGCAATAAAGTATCTTCAATGCATTGATTTTGAGCTCTATCCTTTAAGAGACATGTATACATATATACATATATATATATATATATATATATATATATATATATATATATATATATATATATATATATATATATATATATATATTGTTTTTTTCTTCTTGTTTTTGCCTTTGTGAGTTACAAGTAATGCTATCTGTTGGAGTCTCAGCTTTTTTAGCTGCTATTTCTGAACTTCGGTATATGGTGAAGCAAATATTTGCTGATCCCTTAATTATGTTTATTTATTTATTTATTTATATATATATATATATATATATATATATATATATATATATATATATATTAATTATTGCAAGGATATAAATACCTCTTAGAGGGATGTTAGCATCCAAGTTCCCCTGTTTTATCCAATGTATCAGTGAAATATTAAAAAGATATTAGTTTCTCATTGATGCAGATGGGTATATTGTCATTTATATATAAGAAAAGAAAATGGAGAAAACGACAGATAGACATCAATTTCTTATAACCTACAATTGTTTCCATATTCAATGAATTCAAATATCAAATAATTAAATTGAATTAAAGATGTAATTAAGATGTAATTTGAATACACTGAATTGAACATTTCATCAGGGTTAGAAATTGACTGAAAAAAAGGAATCCCATTTCAATGGATCGAGTGATTAGTGTCAGATTCAACAGTAAATTCAGATGTGTGTTCATGTGTATATTAGTGTTCTTAACAGTAAACAATAACTATAGTTTAAATAATATAAATTAAAAATTAGTGATTAATTATTAAAACTGGCAGTTATGACTAAGTGACTTAGAAAAATTCTTAAGTAGCTAAAAAGCTATACTAGCATTCATATTCTCACAAGTAATAACGAAAATTTAAGAATAAATTGTTTTGCTTATCATTAACTGTATTGAAGTTATTGTTTATCCAATCTTAGGGTTCTTTTACTTTTCAAATATATTAACATGCACACAAATAAAATTAGAAAAATAATAAAACAAAATAGCATATACGCAAGTAACGTTTTTTTTGTTTTTTTTTTAAGAACATTAATTTACACTCACGCATGCATCTGAATTTAATGTTGATTCCGACAATGATCACTCGATCTATTGGGATGTGATTCCTTTTTTTGGTCAATTTCTAACCCTGACAAAATGTTCAATTCACTGTATCCAATTACATCTTTAATTTAATTTAATTATTCGATATTTGGATTTGTATTAATAAATTGATGTCTATCTGTCGATTTCTCCATTTCCTTTTCTTATATATAGGTTAGTAGAGTTAGAGGTTTGAATAACCAGCTAAGGGATAAGAATATCTGTTTTACTACCAGTATAAATTACCTATGTTACCCCTGGGCATACATATGCAAGCATATTATGCTCGTAGGGTACAAGCAATATCAAAAATAAACAAGAGTTTATCAGGAAACAAATTTAAATTAAGCAGGAAATGGAGTAATTCTTGATCAACAACAAATTGACTACCATCGATTTTTATTTTTTAATACAAACCTTTAGCCCATCTAACAGCCGTTTCTGCCTCTAATGTCCAACAGCACTGCCAAAGAAAATTCTAAGAATAATATTCGTCATATTCTATAGCACATCCGATTTGGAACATATAGAATGTAACAAATATTATTCTCAGAATTTTCTTTGGCAGTGCTGTCGGACATTGAAAGCAGAAACAGCAGTTAGATGGGATAAAGTTTTGTATTAAAAAATAGAATGAGCCTTTCGTGAACACACTGACATGAAGCATTAGGGGCTACTATGTTACTTTTGAACATTTAGATCTATAAATATACCATTCTAAATATATGTCATAATGGTATGCAAATCATGGGAATTTTGCAAGAAAGCATGCAGTGGGACCCTCTAGTGACAATGAGACGATAAGTGCAGCTTGGCATGACTAACTGGACTTTCAGCCTTTTTTTCCCCCTGATTCTGGAAGCAAACACGCATTCACATGAAAAGCGGGAGAGAGATTACAATTTATTGATTGAACATCATCATCATCATTTAACATCCGTTGTCCATATTGGCATGGGTTGGACGGCATGACCTGAGCAGGCAAGCTGGGAAAGCAGTGTGCAGCACCAAGCTCCAGTTTGATTTGGCATGGTTTCTGTGGCCCTTCTTAATGCCAACTACTTTACAGAGGGTGCTGGGTGCTTGTACATGGCACTGCACAGGCACTTTTACATGGTGCCACATGGGCACTTTTACATGGTGCCACATGGGCACTTTTACCTGGCATCGCGCAGGCACTTTTATGTGACACTGCCATGAGTGCTTTATACCACCAAAAGGATCAGTCTTAACACTTCTGCTGCAGGGTTATGGGTCTTACACGTAAAGAGAAGCATTTACATATATGTAAACAGAATGAGGGGAGGAGGGATAGAAAGACATGGCCAGGGATAAGATATGGAAACATCAGATGTCAAATAAGCCAGTAACTCGGAAAAGGCAGTGTCAAAATGACTGTACCAAAATGTCTTTTAACCTTTCCATGCTTCAACATGTTAATTTTTGACATTAATGCTCGGCCAATAAGAGAATACCTGGCATTGACCAATGGCAAAAACAACCAAGTCATTGCTTTGCCTGTGTACCACTGGCAACCAACATTCTACCTGCAGAAGGATTAATGACTAGCTGCTAAGTTGAATGGCTGCTAGCCAAAGGATTACTAGTTTATTATATCCTCTATCTGATACAGCTTTATGTCCTTGGCAAACCTCACTAAAATTCACATATAATCCACCTTGCTATAAATAATTATCAACTTTCTCAATGGTCATAGCATCAGCAGGAGGCTCTGCAATTCTGTTTCATTAACTCTCTGTAAAAGCTCAAATTTTGCCATGGTTATCATTGAGACTAATGGGTTTCCAGCTGTTGATAAGCTCTAACTGCATTATAGAAGATAAAAGCTTTTATTCACTTGGTGGGCTTAATGGCTTATAAACCATCTATCTCTTATTGCTAAAATAATACAATGGGGATCAAATAAATCTTGGCAAATTAACTTGGAAGCACCTCCCATGTATCTTTTGGCTAACAGATTAGTCCAGAAAAAAGTTTCAGATCCTTCATCTGGTCAGTATGGCAGTCCTTACAAAAGTTAAACAGTTGTTTACTGGTCTGAGTATGTATGTATCAATGGTATAAAATTGGTACATATTACTCAGTGTATCATTTAGTAAACAAAAAAAAAAAAGAATGGATAGCTCAAAACACCACTACACATATTTCAATAGCATGGTTATTTATTACCAAAGCAAAGTAAGTTACATAACTTAATGTAAATCTACGCTTTAGTGAGTGGCTATGTAACAACGCAGATTTGCATAATGTTATATAATTTACTTTGCATTAGTAATAGACACTTGGCCCAGGTGCTGCACAGCGAGACTGAATCTGAAACCATGTGACTGTAAAGGGACCCACACAGCTATGCCTGAACTTATGAGTGAAACAATTTTTTTTTCAAACCTTCATCATCATCATTTAATCATCCATTTTTCCTTGCTAACACAGGCTGGATGGTTTGATGGGATCTGACAAAATGCAGGGCTGCATCATGCTCCACTGTCTGCTTTGGCATCATTTCTACAGCTGGATGCCTTTTATAATATCAACCACTTTACAGCATGTAGTTCAGTGATTCCCAACATGGAGCATATGCTCCACTAGTGGGGCCTGGGGAAATTGTGGTAGGGTGTGGTACTGTAGTCACCAGGCACACGATTCTCTTTAAAGTTATTTGCTTTTTTCTTTTCTTAGTCAATAATGTACTTAATAGAGTTACCAGTAGATTCTTTTGTATAAATAATTGTGATAAAATACATTAAAAATGAAGTTGTTTTTTTTCCAACCACCAGTGAGGCATACATTTTTCTGGAAAGTTATAGTTGGAACTAGGGGAAAATAGGCTGGGAAACATTGATGTAGTGGATGCTTCTTTGTCACCAAGTAAGACAACAGAAAAGGGAGAGTACCCTCAAGTGAGTTGGAGTAATATCTGGTTCCAACATTTCTTCTGCTTATATAGTTGAATGGATGCAGGGAAAGGTGTATATCTGATGAAACTAAACTAATCAACACAATATTTATCATAACTAATTTTTGTCACTGTAACAAAAAAAAAAAAGAATTTTAATTGTCGCATTACAAATGAAACTGGGAATCCATATTCAGACTTCGTAAATATTAAGAATTTGTGAGTTGACAACCTTACTAGTGCCAGTGCCATAACAACAACAACAAAATACCCAGTATACTCTGTATAAAGTGGTTGGTATCAGCAAGGGCATCCGGCCATAGAAATTGTCAAAACTGATACTGGAGCTCAGTGCAGAGCCACTGGCTTTTCACATTCTGTCAGACCACCCAACCCATGCTAATATGGAAGACAGACTCTATGTGGTGGTGGTAGAAGCAGTGCAGCTGCTGTTGCTAGCAGCAGCAGCAGTAGTAGTAAATATCTATGCCTCTGTAGATCCCCTAACTTAAAGATTAAGTATCACACTGTAAAAATTAAGGTTAGTAAACCAAGTAGACAGCATCTTCTGCACAGAATATGACTTCTTGGTGCATAAAAATAAAGGCAAGACTGACTGTGGCATCAATGAGGAGAGGAAAAGGAAATTGAGTTCTTTGTTTTGTTCTTGGTGTTTTTTTTCTTTTCTTTCTTAAAACATATCTATAAATATACTTTTAGCTTGGAATGAGAATTCTTTATATTTCCTGTAGATACTTATTTTTGATTACACTGGACCTCTTTTTTTATTTTCTTAGCCTTTGGGCTGATATGCTTAAAATAATGTGTGTGTGTGTATTGTAGATTGGATGTACAGTCTGATCTGCACTTATTATTGGTACAAATTTTTTAATGGTTTTGACTGACATCTCTGTCAAATGTGAAGCAGGAATGAGGGACTTGAAAAGCTCTAAAGTGTCATCATCATCATCGTTTAATGTCCGCTTTCCATGCTAGCATGGGTTGGACGATTTGACTGAGGACTGGTGGATCAGGTGGCTACACCAGGCTCCAATCTGATTTGGCAGAGTTTCTACAGCTGGATGCCCTTCCTAACACCAACCACTCTGAGAGTGTAGTGGGTGCTTTTACATGCCACCGACACAAAGGCCAGTCTGGGTGTACTGGCAACGGCCACGCTCAAAATGGTGTATTTTACGTGTCACCTGCACAGGAGCCAGTCCATCGGCACTAACAACAATCTCGCTCGAATGTCTTTTCATGTGCCAGGAAGGCGACATTGGTAACGATCACGCTCAAATGGTGCTATTTATGTGCCACCGGCACGGAAGCCAGACAGCTGCTCTGGCAACGATCACGCTATACTAATTCATGTCTTGCTCTCATAGTCACAATACTGGTACCTATAATGTCATTTGTACTCTTACCCTTTCAGTCAGTATTCTAGTATCATAAACTGTGAACCTCTGCTTTAACATCATATGGGGGCACACATACACATACCAACCAACCCATGCTAGCATGGAAAAATGATGTTAAATGGTAATGGTATATACATATACATACAAACATTTGTATGAGTTCCTGTAAAGTTATGACACTGCGTGTGTTTTAGGCACAGACATGGTTTCATGGTTACAAAGTTTGCATTGGAACCACATGATTCTGGGTTCATTCCCACTGATGTCTTCTACAATAGCCATAGGTCAATCAATACCATGTGAGTGAAATTGAAAAGTTGATACACAGAAACTGGAAGTGGCCCATGATACATGTGTATATATGTGTGTCTTGGTATGTATGTGCTGTTTATAAATCAAGGTTGCCATTCATTCAGTGTTGTTTGTTTGCAATCTTCTAATGAGAGAAGTCATTAACCCTTTTGTTACCATATTGATGTACACTGCCTTTGTTTCAATTAATTTCAAAAACATTGAAGAATTTAATAAAACAACTGTTGTTATTATTAAGCTGGTATTTGGAACATAAATTCACATGAAATTCAGATGGAGGGTTTTAATTTAGATCACTTTAAACCTTTTGTTACCATATTTCTGTTGATACAGTCTTTGTTTCAATTAATTTTGAAAATATTGAAGAATTTAGTAAAATAACTGTTGTTATTATTAAGCTGGTATTTGGAACATAAATTCACATGAAATTTGGAGGGAGGGTTTTAATTTAAATCACTTTGAAACAGGAAGTTTGTATCATAGAACCAGAAACTGTCTTGTACAGGTTCGTATCAAGAGGGTTAAAAAAATCTGTCCCAAAACTGCTAATCTGAAAGAAAAAAAATAGATGCAAACCAAAACATTATACAGTAGTGTTTTTGTTTCAGTTCAGACAGAATCACATTATATACAAGATTGGTTGCCTTTCGTGTCATTGCCTATGAAAATATTTTATTACATACTTCTATACTATAGTTCTGCTTATGTATGAGGTGATTAAGATCATCAAACAAGATGAAGTAGACATTACTTATATAAATATTTCTTAATTTTAATTGGCTGTTGTTGTTTTTGGAGTGAAGAGCCTTAATTATTTTAGTCATAATTTTTTTTTATATTCATGTACAATGATATTTAACGTGGAAAAACTTTTCACTATGAAAATAGTCTTGGGAGAATTTTCTCCTCGTAGATAATGTGTAAAAGCACATTGGGCTATGAATGATGTCATGAGATTGTGGGACGCATGCATTTCTGTGTTTTTGCACATCATCAGCTGCAACTACCAAATTCATCCTTCGCACTCCTATCAAAACAGTAGTTCTGATACATAAGAACAGCCAACAGTAAATCTGCTAACATGTATAAGCTTGGTCAAGCTGGAATTGATTGAACAGAGTTGCACAAAGGAACGTTGAATAAAATATATACTTGTACAATGATTAAAGTAATATGTATTTTTTTTTTCTTGTGACCTGTGTACTATCAACAGCAGTAGAAGTAACTGGTATTAACCCAAGAATAATAATAATCCTTTTTACTATTGGCACAAGGCCTGAAAATTGGGGGAGGGAAATAGTCGACTACATCAACCGCAGTGTTTCACTGGTACTTAAAATTTATCAACCCCGAAAGGATGAAAGGCAAAATTGACCTTGGCAGAATTTGAACTCAAAACATAGCGATGGGTGAAATACCTCTAAGCATTTCGCCTGACATGCTGACGATTCTGCCAGTTCGCCTTCTTCATAATTATAATAATGATAATAATAAATGGAGTGAGAAAAGATATTTAAACCAGGTTTGTAAATAAATGGTGTGTATGTGTATTATTTGTTCATTCTACATCCCTGTTTTCTATGCTTGCATCAGTTAAATAAATATATTATTGAGACATCTGTTTGTTTGTGTGTGTGAATTTTACAAATGGGAGAGATACACTAATTCAGTATATAAGACAGAGTTTTTACATTTTTATTAACCAAGAAGCTTCAGTGACTCAAGTGCCTAAAGTCTGATGCTAATGCACTGAGCAAACTGTTTAGTAAGTTCAATACATATATTTATTAGTCTGGAACTTTAGCCCTTTGTGTTAAATATAGTTCATTGGTTAATTATTTATGGATGTATGGATGGATGGATGGCTCAGTGGTTAGAGCATCAGGCTCACAATCATGAGGTTGTGTGTTTGATTCCTGGACAGGGCTGTGTGTTGTGTCCTTAAGCAAAACAGTTCACTTAGCTGTAGAAATGAGTTGTGACATCACTGGTGCCAAATTGTATCAGCCTTTGCCTTTCTCTTGGATGACATTGGTGGAATGGAGAGGGGAGTCTGGTATGCATGGGTGACTGCTGGTCTTCCATAAACAACCTTTCCCGGGCTTGGGCTTTGGAGGGGAACTTTCTAGGTGTAATCCCATGGTCATTCATGACTGAAGGGGGTATTCATGGAGGGGGCATGCACGCGCGCGCATGCGTTACTTATTCAAAAGTTTAAAAGAAAATATCATCATTTAATGTTCTATTCCATACTAGCATGGGTTAGCGGGCTAAATGCCCTTCCTAATTCCAACCACTTCACAGCATATACGAGTGCTTTTTTTTCCCATGCCACCATGCAGCTTGCAACACTGCCAACTTCAAGAAAGGCAGCTTTATGCTAGGAGATGAGGGGTTGAATTATGAGGGAAAGAGCCAGCCAGAGCAGAACAGGTTTCTCACTGTATAAGAACCACACAGTTACACATATTTTAGAAGAGAGGACAGGGGTGATCAGAGTAGAACAGGGAAAAGATAAAAATAATGGTGATAAAATGTCTGTATGGACCATTGTACATATTTTTTTTTTTTAAACTCTGCACATGCATAACTGTTTGTACATCTCATTTCATGTCTTGTTGCAAAAGGTCAAATGGAATGAGAATTGCTTGCAGAATCTCAAGGGATAAAATCATACAAAAGGACACACTTCATATTTGTCTATATTATCTTTTTATCAACCATTATGACAGAGTAATGATCGTTGTGTACTAAAGTTTACTTATACTAGTTTTCATGTTGGCCCATTATAGATTTTTGCCTATGGAAAGATTTGAAGAGAGCTTTCTTTGCAAGTTAATAACACACACTTTCAGATATTCAACACTATTGTTTTAAAACAATAAGGAGTTACATCTCCTCATAGTTTGTATTTACAGCTATATACAATTATACTTAACCAATATCTTGCATCCCTTGTGGCTCCATGGATACTTATCATTCATTTATGACATTTCCATGAGTGGAGAAGTGGTAAGTGTACCTGGGACTTAGTACTTGCTTCAGGAAACAGCCCAAGCACAGCAGAGTTGGTTAACTTGCAGTCTCTGCAATACTGTTTGATAATGACAGAAAAGGCTAATTAAGTGAACTGAAAGGAGGTAATTAGCCTTTAGAACATCAGATAGAATGCCTTCTAGCATTTGTTGTGACTCTGTGCTTTGAGTTCTCACCCCACTAAGGTCAACTTTCTTTCATCGTTACAAGGTCAATGAAAAATGTACTTAGCCTAGGCAGTGGATTAGCAAAGATGGAAAATATAGCCATTGTGTCTGGCAAATGTGCTGGTACAATAAGTACTAAAATTGCATGGACAACATATTCCCTCATATGCTTGAGGAGATCAATAGAAGTAGTAGGTAGCATCTGTTACCTAAGAGACCAAGTTAGCAGTAGAGGAGAAAGTGTAGTTGCTAGAATAAGAACAGGCTGGGCAAAGTTTAGAGAGCTTTTACCTTTCTTGGTAACTAAGGGCCTCTCCTTCTGAGTGAAAGGCAGAATGTATGATGCTTGTGTATGTACAGCTATGTTACATTGCAGTGAAACATGGGCTTTGACTACAGAGGACTTGCAAAGGCTTGAAAGACATGAAGCTAGTGTGCTCCTCTGGATGGGTAATGTCTGTGTGCACACATGACAGAGTGTAAATGATTTAAGAGGAAAACTGGGTGTAAGAGATATCAGATGTTGTGCACAAGAGAGAAGACTACACTAGTTTGGTCGTGTTATGTGTATGGATGACAGCTGTATAAAGATGTGCCATGCTCTTATTGTGGAGTGTACCTAAGGACAGGGTAGACCTAGGAAGACATGGGACAAAATAGTGAGAAAGGATCTTCACATGTTGGGCCTCACTGAAAAATGACAAGGGACCAGGAGATATGGCAACTTGCTGCACTTGATAAGACACATCATGCTAAGTAAAATCACTGTCTTCTACACATACAGGCTTTTCCTTTCAGGTGTCGATGCCACATAAAAAGCACCCATGTTGATGTTGCATAAACACACCCATGCTGGTGTTGCATAAACTAGTGGCACGTAAAAATCACCCAGCACACTTTGTTAAGTGGTTGGCATTAGGAATGACATCTGGTCATAGAAACCATACCACAACAGACAATTGGAATTTGGACAGCTCTCAGCTGGCCAAAACCATCCAACCCATGCAGTATGGAGAGCGGATGTCAAACGAGGAATGTTAAGCGGTGGTGGCAGGGGCAGGGGGTTGGGCAAGACGCCTTGTGATGTATGTTCTGCCCCTTTGTGTTTTGACAGCAATACCATCAATAACACTGTGGCCAAGCTTAATTGATTTAAGTCAGCAGCCTTTTCCTCGGATAAACGTCTGATGTGGTGAGCTAGAGAGGGAAACCTTGAATGCATCTGCAACAGCCATTCTTCTTCAAAACTCTTACCCTGGCCTGCACCAGTGTGTACAGTTGAAAGGCCTAAAAATTCTTTTATTCCACTGGTCTTTGCACATATTACCACTGAGCATGATGTTTAGTTTATGTGTTTATGAAGGCACAAATGTCACCATTTCTGACACAGAGGGAGAGACAGACAAACAGATAGATGTGCATGCACACACACATATATATGTAGGTTTGGTAGTTCAAACAGGATAATTACAACTCATAATATGAGTGTGTGTGATCCAGAGATTTTCAGTATAGAAAACACTTATTAGCGCTCAAATGATTCAAACTTAGACTCCAATGTCTTTGCAAGGGACCAATTTTGGAGGGTTAAGACCAGCTATAAGAGAAATCTAGATGAGCAGATATGGAGGCAATTATTAAATTAAAATATAACAGCTTGGGTTTGATACTCAAATTATATTGGGTCATCCCATAAATAATACGGTTTTTTTCAATTGCATGACCTAAATGTCGGAGGAAACGAGATAAACTACCTGCATCAACTTACTATAAAAGCAGGCAGTAATTTTACCTTGGTTCTTATTCTTAGTGCAAGTTTTGAAGAGTGCAGTTCGATTTTAACAGTTATTTTTTCAAAGCTATAATTGAAGTGACAAAGGAGCATATTCAGCATATTTTGCTTTATGAGTTCAATAAAGGCAACAACGCAAGGGAAAGTGTGAGGAATATTAATGCAGTATATGGAGATTGGACAATAAGCATAAGCCAGTGTCAATGGGGGTTCCAGAAATTCCAAGCCAGAAACTACAACCTAGAAGATGAGCCTCATCCTGGTAGATCTATAGAGCTCAACAAGAATGTCTTGCAAACCCTGGTGGAACAAAATCCCATCATAACTGTTGAGGAACTGGCAGAGAAGCTTGGATTTGGTCATTCAACAATTCACTGACACCTATGTGACATCAGAAAAGTCAGCAAATTGGGTCAATGCGTACTCTTCTTTGCTGTCACGTCTCACAAATGAACCCTTTTTGGACCGAATAATGACTGGTGACAAGAAATGGATTCTCTATAAAAATGTCAAACACCAAAGACAACGGGTAGGGAAAGAAGAAACACCGGCACCCCAGGCTAAAGAAGGTCTTCACACACATAAGATGTTGTTATCTGTTTGGTGGGATATGAAAAGTTTAGTCCACTTTGAACTTTTAAACCCAAACCTAATGATAACAAAGGAGATCTACTGCAAGCAGCTTGAGCAGCTTAAGTCAGCAATAGAAGAAAAACAACCATCTTTGGTTTCAAGATGAAAGGTGTTCTACCATCAGGATAATGCTTGGCCACATGGAGCAAGGATGACATTCCAAAAGCTGGAGCAGTTTAAATGGGAAACCATGCTCCATCCACCATATTCACCAGACATTGTGCTCCATCTGGTTATCATTTATTCCACAGTATTCAAAATCATTTGAATGGAAAACATATGAATTCTGTAGACAAGGCTAGAACAGTACTGGAGGAGTATTTTCCGTCACGGACAAGTGGATTTTGGAAGAGATGCCTTCCAGGTCTACCAGATAGATGGGAAGAGCATTGTAGAAAATGAAGGAGAGTATATTTTAGATTAAAAAAGAACTTTGTTTATCGTAATTTTGAAAAATAAAAGAAGTACAAAAAACAGAAAGAAAGCAAAACTGAAGATTTTCAAACGATGAATATTTAAGTATAAATATATAGATATTTATATATTAATAGATGAAACACACAGAGTACAAACATCAGAGAAAATTAAGAGGGAGGAGGTAAGGTGTTACAAGTCCAGTAACTGTCCATCATAACATTGTAGATGTAGTTCATCAAAATATGCAACTAATAGTGGAAGCAAATAAACATTGAATAAATCAAGCCTCCATTTATACTCTGTTTTATCTATTAATATATAAATATCTATATATTTATACTTATCCGTTTGAAAATCTTCAGTTTTTGCTTTCTGTTTGCATGTATACATACAGGGGTTGGACAAAATAATAGAAACACTTAGCATCATAGCATCATAACTTTGAAATATCTATAAAACCATCAAAAGCTTGTTTATTTCTGTTTTTGATTTATTTTTAGTGTTGCTTAATATGTTTTGCTAAGATTGGTGTTTCATTTCAGATATCATCAGAAAAAGGTAATTAAAATTCATTAAAATGTCAGATCTATCAGACTTTCAAAGAAGTCAAATTGTTGGTGCTCGTATGGCAGGCGCTAGCGTAATGAAAACAGCTGAAATGTTTGGTGTATCAAGAAGTACTGTCTTGAAAGTAATGACAGCCTTTGAGAGAGAGAGGGAAAAACCTCATCAAAACAAAACTCTGGAAGAAAGCCAAAACTTTCAGATAGGGACTATCAGACTCTTTAAGTGAATTGTTCGAAAGGGTCACAAAATTACAGGTCCCAAAATTACTGCAGAGCTTAATCACCACCTTGAGAACCCAGTTTCCACAAAAACTGTTCTCCAGGAGCTGTACAAAGCCAGATTTCATGGGAGGGCTGCAATCAGAAAACAACTACTTTCAAAAACAAACATTGCAAAGTGTTTAGTGTGGACTAAAAACCTACAGAATTGGTCCCTAGAGCAGTGGAAGAATGTTATTTTCTCAGTTGAGTCATCCTTTACCTTATTTCCAACCACCGGCCGAGTCTACGTGTGGAGACAGCCAAAAGAAGCATTTGACCCAGACTGCCTTCTTTCAACTGTTAAGTATGGAGGAGGGTCTGTGATGTTCTGGGTGGGGGGGGTTATATCTTGGAAATCCGCCAGCCCAATGGTTTCCCTTCATGGCAGAATTAATAGTCAAGACTATTTGAACATTTTATCTGATCAAATTCATCCTATGGTTGCAGAACTGTTTCCAGAGGGATATGCAATCTTTCAGGATGATAATGCACCAATTCACACAGCTAAAGCTGTTACTGAATGGCACGAGGAACATTCTAGTGAAGTTGAACATCTTATCTGGCCACCACAGTCCCCAGATCTCAATATTATTGAACATTTATGGTGCATTTTAGAAAAGCAAGTAAGGAGTCGATATCCTCTACCATCATCACTACAAGAACTGAAGACTGTTTTAGCTGAAGAATGGACAAAAATTCCTTTGGAAGCAATTCAAACTTGTAGAATTCAAGCTGTAATTACTGCCAAAGATAGTCCTACCCCATATTAAAATAAATTTGTTTGAAATTTTAAGGTGTTTCCATTTTGTCCAACCCCTATATATGTGTGTATGTATGTATATATATATATATATATATTGTATATCAAACCCAAACTGTTTACATTTAATTTATCTGCATAATTGCCTCTCTCTCTCTCTCTCTCTCTCTCTCTCTCTCTCTCTCTCTCTCTCTCTCTCTTTCTCCCCATATATATATATATATATATATATATATATATATATATATATATATATATATAATTTATATATCTCGGTGCCCCAGACAGAAGCAAGTAAAAGTATTATTTTTAATCAGTAAAGGTTATAACCTTTTCTGTAACCCAAGGTGCCATGCTTGAACCTGAAACCATAAGATTGCAGTGCAAATTTCTTAGCCACACTGACATATCTGGTCCTGTTGTACATATCTGCATATGTTGTATCAAAACATTTGTGCATATGCACTCACACTTGCATATATGTAGATGCACACATACACAATTACATCAAGATTCCTGTCTCTACGGAAGAGCTGACAATAAGTCTAAGACTAATGTTGAAACGATGCTAATGGTTTTATAAATTTTGAATGCAACAGAATATTTTAATATAACCAACCACTTCTCCATCTCATTTCTTTGTATCTTTGATTGTTATTTTTTAAATTAACATTGTTTTTAAGTGCAGGCATGGTTTTTTGGTAAGAATTTTGCTTTCTGCCCACATAGTTTCTGGTTCAATCTCACTGCCTGACACATTGGGCTTAGTGTCTTCTACTATAGCCCCGGGTTAACCAAAGTAAGTAGATTTGGTAGGGGGAAACTGGAAGATGCACATCATATATCTGTGTGTGTGTGTGTGTGTGTGTGTATTATTGTCTCTTATCTTGATGTTACTTGATAATTGAGGAAACATGTCTGGTCATGAAGAAAATATTATTTTGCTTAGAAACAGGAGTCGGTTGGGGACAGGAATGGCCTTTGGCCATAGAACATTTCTATCAAGCATGGAGAAGTAGACATTAAAACAGTGATGATTTACACACATTTAATTGTATTGGAACTCAGTGGTGGTAGTCAGTAGAAAACCATTTTGGAATTTTCAGTTAAGAGTAAAGCTTCTAAAATGAATGGGGGGAAAATTCAAAGGGTTATTTTTGTGTAATGGTTAGTATGCTTGTCATGTTCCCAGAAGTTGTGGCTTTCAGTTGCATTGACAGCTTTTGTTTCTTTTCCAATCCAATAGTTTTTTTTTTACCCAATATTTTTCATGCTGCTATTTATAGTTTTATCTACTATCAGTGCCACCATTAAAAATAATTTGTAAATAAATGGGAATTTTTTTGTGTGTGTGGCAATGTATTATGAAGAGAAATGTACTTTTATTGTTGTGCTTCTTCTGAAGGTCAATTAAATTCTTCTAGAGTTCTTATGAATAAAGACCAATCCAAATAAATGTTTATGGTTGGTTCCTTGTTGATTTTTAGATTCTGTAAGTCTTGTTAGTACTTAGCATATATGTGCATATTTGTGTGTGCATGCACACACACATACACTCATATGCACATATAAATTATCATCATCTTTTAAATCTCTTGATGCCAACCCACCTGAGACCACCCTTACTTGTATAATACAAACTTTCTGTTTTAAAGATATCTAAATTAAAAAGACTTTCTAACAAAATTTTATGTAAATTTCTGTTGCAAACATCAGTTTAAGAAAAACAGAATTATTTCACACGAAATTCTTTGTTATTTCCAGAGTTAATTTAAACAAAGGCAGTTTTAGCTCAGCAGAAATATAGTAGCAAAGAGGTTAATATTAACTTTTTCATGCTTGCATGGGTCAGATGAGACTACAAGTTGGAGTAGAAGTTTTTTATGACCAGATATCATTCCTGAATGATATCTGGTCACCTGTTTCTATTAGCTCTATTATGATGAAAGAACAGCATGCAACATGTTGCAAGAAGCATATACATGCTGCCACTGTAGACTTCTAAGCCAGTGCTGTGCAACCTTTTTTCCAGTTGTGGTACACTTATATTCTTTTCAAAATACGGCAGCAAACCTGAACTAGAAATATAACTAAAAGTATAGGGAAAAACATTATATTCGGGTTACACTGCAGCACACCTAGCATCGTCTTGTGACAGACCAGTGTGCCATGGCATGCCAGTTGCAGAGCACTGTTCTAAGCAAACATTACAGTCCCTATGAGCAGTGAAACTTTTTCTTACAGAGCATACACACATCATCATCATCATCATCATCATTGTTTAACGTCCGCCTTCCATGCTAGCATGGGTTGGACGATTTGACTGAGGACTGGTGAAACCGGATGGCAACACCAGGCTCCAATCTGATTTGGCAGAATTTCTACAGCTGGATGCCCTTCCTAACGCCAACCACTCAGAGAGTGTAGTGGGTGCTTTTACATGTCACCTGCACGAAGGCCAATCAGGCGGTACTGGCAACGGCCACGCTCAAAATGGTGTATTTTATGTGCCATCTGCACAAGAGCCAGTCCATGGGCACTGGCAACGATCTCGCTCGAAAATCCTATGAAGGCCAGTCAGGCGGTACTGGCAGCAGCCACGCTCAAAATGGTGTATTTTATGTGCCACCCGCACAAGAGCCAGTCCAGGGGCACTGGCAACGATCTCGCTTGAAAGTCCTTACACATGCCGCGGGCACAAGTGCCAGAAAGGCATCGCTGGGCACAGATGCCATCACATATGAAAACAAAAGGAAATATGAACTCACTCACGCACACATGATGGGCTTCTTCAGTCTCTGTTTACACTTTCACTCACAAGGTCTTAATCAGCCTTTGGCTATAATAGAGGGCACCTACTGACAGTGGCTAAGAAGCTTGCTTCCCAGCTATGTGGTTTTGGGTTCAATCCTACTGCATGGCACCATGGGCAATTTCTTTTACTCTCGCCCCAGGCTGACCTCTAAGCCTGCAAGTAGATTTGGGAAGCAAAAACTGATTGAAGCCTTTCATATATATGTGAGTGTGTCTTCTTGTCTTGACATCAGAAGATAGTTTTTATGACCATTACTTCCATTACAGGTGGTATGTCTGTCTCATTTTCAGTCTTCTATAGAAAATCTGTTTCAACTAATTCTATCTGACTCATACAAGCATGGAAAAGTGGACATTAAAATGATGGTAATAATGTAATAAAGGCAGCAAGCAGGCAGAATTGTTAATACGCTTGGGCAAAATGCATAGCGGCATTACATCCATTTTTATGTTCTGAGTTCAAATTCCACCAGGGTCGTCTTTGCTTTTCATCCTTTAAGGGTCAATAGAATTAGTATCAGTTGATCACTGGGGTCAATATAATCAACTTACCCCTTCCCCCGAAATTGCAGGCCTTGTGCCAAAATTTGAAACCAATAATGTAATAAAGAGATTTCATTCCAAGATTTTATCTAAATTTGAAAATTTCTTTAGAGGTGGACATAAACACGTTGCTGTTGAAAGGGTCAAGCTACACTAAGATAGAAAAATAGATTTAAAAAAGGGGGGGGTAGGAGTATCACTACTTATTGAACTCCTTTGATTGTACAGGGTGTTCCTAAAGGGTGTTCCACAGACAAAATCTATTTTTTCAAGAAATATACATAAAATTTTCAACAATTTATTCAATTGGAATATTAACAAATAACATCTTCAATATGATTTTCACCATTTGTGATGCAAAAGTCGATGCACTTTGCAAGATTTACGCGAACTTGATGCAATAACTTCACCTTGCTGTCAATTTGAGTTCATTCACTCTTTATGCATTCCATCAAGTGTTGTATCTGTGATTTTCATCGAGTAAAAAATATATAGGTAAAATATGATATATACAAAATATATATATAAAATATAGTTAATGAGATTTCTTCTGTGTCCAGACTTTGGGGAAAACCCTGTAGAACAGCTTGATCCAGGACAACTTGTGGCTGAACAACAGCAACTGCATGTATGTAGCAGCTAATGGCAACCCGCAAAACACCTGCATAAGACCTGCATCTAATCTTCTAGACTTATTATTCTTGGCAGAAGTTCAACTTTAGTTTGAATGTTTTCTTTTTAAGAAAATTGGAGGTGGGTGTGGGGCAACAAGAAGACAGCTTTACAACAATCAAAGAAGAAAAAAATGAAGAGTGTGTTTTGGTGCAGGCATGGGTGTGTGGGTAAGGAGTTTGCTTCACAACCATGTGGTTTCAGGTTCAGTCTTACTGCATGTCAGCCTGGGCAAACATCTATTATGGCCCCAGTTCAACTAATGCCTTGTTCGTAAAAATGGTTGCCAGAAACTGTACCAGGCCCATTGTATTTATAGGTGCAGGCATGGCTGTGTGATAAGAAGCTTGCTTCCCAACCACATGATTCCAGGTTCAGTCCCACTGTATGACACCTTGGGCAAGGGTCTCCTACTATAGCCTCGGGCTGACCTAAGCCTTGTGAGTGGATTTTGTAGACAGAAACTGAAAGAAGCCTGTCATATATCTATATGTATATATATATCTATGTGCATATGTATCTATTAAAAATAAGTACTCGGGTCAATTCATTCAACTAAAAATTCAAGGTGGTGCCCCAGCATGGCTGAAGTCTAATAACTGAAACAAGTAAAAGATACAAGCCTAAATACATGTGTTTGTGCGCACTTGTGTGTGTGTAATTTTCCACTCAATTCTCCAACCATTGATTCAAATTAAATTAGCACACTTATAAATTTTGTTTGTGTTAATACAAATTTTTTTATTCAATTCATTAAATGTGTTTTTCCTGACTAGCATAGACTGGATGGGAGACTTAGGTTTGTATGGCAAGATTTTGTAGCTGGATGCTCCTCCCATCACCAACACTTACCTGTTGCTCATGTCATGTCTTTGAAAGCACAGAACAACCAATTGTAATGCCAGCAAGGAACGTAAACAGCATATTACTGATTCATTCAGATGGTGACAGGCAAAGCCATGGAATGTCGACATCCACACATGCGCATGGATGCACCTATCAATGCAACATTTATGAGCAGTTAGGGCAAGCAACACCAATCAGTTGCCACTCTCCTGTTTATCATGTCCCCAAAAGAAGGATGGGAAGAAAAATAAAAACAAGTTCATATGGCAAAACCTAGTTTTGATTGCGTTATTGCTGCAGGTTGTTTTTGTTTAGCCCTAGATTAGATCTATCTCTGATTTACAAAGTTCCAGCCTTGGCCATCCCATCCCTGCAGGCTTAACGTATTAAAGGGTACATGATCTGATGTGTCCTTTCTTTCTTAAGTCATGTACAAAGATTTGAAGTAAATTTGGTTGCTATTTTTAAGAAGGTTTATAGTTTTCCCAAATTTAAATTTATTTTGCTAAGCCAAAGTCTCATTGCCACTCACACTCATCCCCCACGCATACACAGAAATTCTAATTTAAAATGAAAGTAGAATGGATAGATTTCAGTGGAATGTTGTTGGGTTTTTTTTGTGTTTTTTTTTTTTTATCTAAAAATGTTCAAGTAATGAGACGTTACAATGTCCTGTTGTAGAATTTCTACATGTAATGACTAGACATAAAGCACAAAAGCAAAAACAGCAACTTCTTCAGGAATGTCATAAACCATGTTAGCTCAAAATAACTCTGGGATTATGTCGTCAACTTAGTACAGAGGTTCTCAAAAAGCCAGGGTATGCATATGTAAAGTTGGGCCTCCCATAAGCTTTAATGCACTAGAACATTTTTTTTCCTGAATGTGCACTGCTGAAATTTAGGTGTGTCTATAACCATACATCTTTTATACCAATGTTCTCAACTGGGGGTCCATATAAGACTTTTTGGAGACCCACTAATATTTTAAGAATCTATGAAATCAATTTTGCTTCAGATGTAATTATTGCCAAGAAATAGCTAGGTTTCTTTCTCTAATGTTTTACATTTTAACATGTTTTTGCCCACTGGAACATGTTCTCTCAGAGAGTGGCTGTTGCAAACCTATACAAGTGAATGTGTGAAAAACAAAATAGGAATTTTGAAAGAAGTGTCTATAAAATTAGTTTTTAGCATTTAAACTGGCCATATCTGGCCCAGATATTCTACCTGTTTCATGTTCAAATTGGCCATATCAGGCTTCTCACACCTAACCCACATTGTCATTCGAAAAATATGCAATCACACCAAAATTTTGGAGCTATGAAATAATGCATGATTAATTCAAAACAATGTGAATAAATAAGCATTATTTCTGACAGAAATGTGAATGCTAAACGGTTAAGCCTTTAGCATTCAGATTTGGAATAGAAGTACTACTCACTTTGAAATACAAGTACTGCTTACTTTTGCCAGTTGAGTGGACTGGATCAATGTGAAATAAAGTGTCTTGCTCAAGGACACAACACATTACCAGGAATTGAACTCATGACCATACAATTGTGAGCTGAATACTCTAACCACTAACCACTAAGCCTTCACTGAAATATCAATAACTCTCCACTAAACAGGACACTGCTCTGTCACAGGGTTAACTTCCCAGCTATTGTTGGAACTCATTTACGGTTGAGTGAACTGAAGCAATGCGAAATGAAGTGTCATTTTGCTCAAGAACACAATGCTTTACCTGGTCTGGGAATCGAGATTACGATCCTCAGATCACGAGTGCAATGCCCTAATCACTAGGTTATGCAGTTTCACTTTTTTTTGCAGGTTAGAAAAAAAGGAAAAATTTCTTAAAAGTTTGAATCAAAAAAATTCTTATTAGAAACTGTAAAAAGATATGTAAATTCTTTGCTCGATGCTGTTGATGGTGCTATAGTGTTACCGTTAATAAAATTCTCAGAGAACTTCATTTTTTTTTTTTTTTTTTTTTTTTTTTGTTAAAGTTTTTTTATAGTAAGAGTAGATATGTATAATGTATATATATAATAGTTATTTTGTTTTTCATTTGGTTATGATTATTGTTGTTTTTATACTAATAATAATACTATCAATAATAGTAGCAGCATTAAATTACTGTCATTGCAATAATTATTATTCACTTGTTATTTCTATTATTATTATTATTATCATTATTATTATCATTATCATCATCATCATCATCATCATTATTATTATTATTATTGGTGATAATTTTAACTTAAATAGAAATTGAGTTACATTTTATGAACATATTTGAAAGTTAAATGAAAATAAAAGAAATGGAAACCCAGAATTTTTTTCTTTCTTTCTTTCTTTTTGCTTTTTTGTAAATTTTATTTCTGTGAAGAATCATTATTAATGCATAGAATCGGAGAAGCAATGGAAATCAACAATCATTTCCACCTGCTTGAACAACAGCAAAGAAAAAAAAACAAAAGAAAAACAGCTCTGTTTGTGGTTCTCATTTCTTTTCTCTTTAAAAGCAAAAAGAATGCAAGACGGTTGGTTGGTTGGTTGGTGAGAGGGGGTGGGTAGAATTTTATTTTCTATTCTGAAGAGAAATATTTATGAACTTAGAATATTCTTGAAAATGTTCTTGCATTCTTTCACAATTTTTCAAGCTTCTTATCACTGTCATACGGGGTGCTGTGGGTTGTTTTTATTATTATTATTATTATTATTATTGTTATTATAACATTGTGAACAGTGGAAAGCTTCAAAAAAGTTGTTTGTTCCATGGAGTTAGTATAAAGTAAAAAGTACTGAGCTGGTGTGTGCAATGTTATAACCATTGGCAAATGGTCTTTCATAAGAACTGTATTTTGTCAGCATGTCAAGTTCAGAGTACCTAATATTTCTTATGTTTAATGCTAGAAAAGCATTGAATTTTAAAATGCAGCAAAACAAAAATAACTATCTGTTAAAACACAATTCATATTACAAATATTCACAATTATCAAATGGGTTTGGTAAACAGAAACTGTCAGAAGTCCATCATATATATGTGTGTGTCTCTGTCTTTACCTTGCACCACTTCTTGACAACCGATGTTGGTGTGTTTGTCTCTGTAACTTAGCAATTCAGTAAAAGAGACCACTAGAATAAGTACTGGGTTTGATTCATTTGACTAAATAAAATTCTTCAAGGCAGTGCCCCGACATGGTCACAGTCTAATGACTGAAATAAGTAAAACAAAAAAATATCTGACCATAGTTTTGTCCTGGGAAAAAGAGTCAAATTACATTTTTGTGAGGCTGGGGTTTGGAGGAATGTGGAATCACTACCACTCCCTGGCCTGAGGTTGTAGTGCCTATCAAAAGCCCCACTTACAGGTCACATAATAGATGGTCCCATGACCTAAGTGTGCAGGGTTGGAGTTGGGATTGGCCTCTGTCACACAGGCCCACCGATGTGTGGTCATGCCCTGGTGTCATGAGAAACAGTTTCCCTGCCTAACAGTTAAATAGGCCCTATGCTTCAGGGATAAGCTCAGTGGGAACTGGAAGCTAGCAGAGTAAACTATAAATCACCTGGAAGATGGCAAGAAGAAACTACTGTTATATCTTTCCTAAGAAAAATCATGAATCTTAAGGCTTTGGGCATGGTGGTCCATGGTCTCCATCACCCCTTGGAATGGCATGCAAAAAGAAAATGATTGAATGTAAATGAGTGGATGTAAAATTATATCTAAGATTCTTTTGGAAAGGGGTTTTTTAACAGTTTCTATGCAGCTGCCTCCAATTTTATTATTACCCATTTTCTACCCTAACCCTCATGTCTTTATTACCACATGATCTCATATCATACTTGATCTTATTTCAGTTTTTAAAACCACAAGATTAAACAGGCTGTTGGTTTAACATAAGTATAGCCAGTGTGAGCCCACCACTTTTTCATCATCATCATCAACTCTCAGACATTATTGTCTCATGCACTAAGACCCATAGAGCCAATTACCCAGTGCCCCAAATCACTACCTTCTCCCGAACACAATCCCAGTCCATTGTAGGGTTATTCATTTACAGATGAGTGGACTGGAGTATTGTGAAATGAAGTGTTTTGCTTAATAACACAGTACACTGCCTTGTCCAGAAATTAAAACCACAATCTTGGGATTTGTGAGTGCAACATCCTAGCCACCATGCCACATGCCTTCACCCAACACTATAAGCTTAAGTAAAATCCATCAATAAACAATACTAACACTGTTTACAGAGAGGAACTGGAGAAGTATCTTTTCTTGGGCCACTTTAGTAATTGAAACCAAAACTTTTAACAAAATAGGCCATCACTCTAGTGATTCAAATCAGCTGTCAGTCTTATATCTTGTAACAACTTACCCATATTAGAATTACTTTTCTGTTGTTTCTTGCTAGTATTTGGGTTATGTGTTAATCTCCTGCACTTTGAGAAACTGTATGTTATATGAAAAACATTTATTGTCAGCAAATAAAGTGGTTGGTGTCAGAGAGAGCATCCAGCTGCTGAAACTACAAAAACTGAGACACTGGAGTAGGATATTATTCTCCAACTCATTGGATTTTGTTGAATTGTCCAACACTTGCAAATACGGAAAGCAAACCAAAAATAATGATGATACATACACACACCTGTATGTGTTTATGAGTAGGGGTGTGTATAAGCATATATACATTTTATGCATGATAATCCTTTCTATTATAAGCACAAGGTCTGAAAGTTTTGGGGAGTGGACCAGTTAGTTACAACTCCAATACTCAACTGGTACTTATTTTATCTACCCCAAAAGGCAAAGTCTACC
The DNA here is from genome assembly GCF_046866305.1 of Octopus bimaculoides. Classification (NCBI taxonomy): domain Eukaryota; kingdom Metazoa; phylum Mollusca; class Cephalopoda; order Octopoda; family Octopodidae; genus Octopus; species Octopus bimaculoides. The sequence goes on along the minus strand of NC_142929.1, from coordinate 73,213,081 downwards.
TTAGCAGAATTGAACCTAGAACATAAAGAGCTGGAAGAAATGCTGCTCAGCATCTTGTCCAGCATGCTAATGATTCTGCCAGCTTCCCCCACCCCAACATTATGTGCATAATAATAAATATAAAGGATTATAATGTGAGCATTCTTTGTGTAAAAGTCATTGAATCTAACTTCTGACTGAAGTTAAATATATCAAAAATACGTTAAAATTAATATATTTAAATTTTGAAATAGCAGATGGCAAGGCGGGGTGATGCATTAGTAAATGAAGACAAGCATTAAGTCTACCTGATGATATTTTATCCACTTAATCTAAGCATACAATGAGAGATAAAATGAAAGATACCAAACTTATGACCACCTCTCACTTTTAACTTGTGTCAAGTAGTAGTATCTTTGAATTGAAATTATTGTTTAAGTATAAAGTAAACTTAATGTATGATATTAATACACATATGTTGACCCATTTGATAACAAAGCACAGATATAATACTGACCCACCTGAGACTACCACATGCTCTTTGATGCAAAACTGTTTTGAAAAGCTTGTGTTTAGATGAAAAAGACTTCAATAATAATTTTTCATATGAACTTTAACCTTTGAGCATTCAGATTATTCTGTCATGGTGTAATGCTTTTTCATTCATATTGTTTTTAATAAATCATGCAATATCTCATAACTTTGAAATTTTGATGATGTGATTGTATATTTTATAATGATATTGAAAGGTAGGTGTGATAGGCTGGATCTCGCTGGTTTCAACATAAAACAGATAGCGTATTTGGGCTGGACGTGGCCAGTATAATTGCTAAGAGGTTAATGTTTCAAACACTGGCTTAACCCATCTCATATCAACTGCCCCCAGTTATGGTACAAACTTCTTGTTTTTAAGTAATCTAAATCAAAACCTCCCATCAAAATTTCCTCTTCATTTATGTTCCAAACATCAGATTAATCAGGACAAAATTATTTTACTAAATTCTTCATTACTTTCAAAATTAATTGAATCAAAAGTAGTGTATTTCAACAGAAATACATTTTTAAAAAATGGGTTAATATTAATATACAAATTAATAGGAGTGAAGAATTAGGTATTTTACTAACCTTCTTCCTAAATTATTGATTATTTTCCAGGATTAAATGAAAGTTAGACCTGTGCACTTCATTAGAAATTTGGTCACAAAAGGGTTAATTAATAAAGGTACAACAATGGTAGGTTGATTGTGTGTGTACACATGCACACATTTCATTACTGCTGAGTTTGTTAGCAATAAAAGTGTGTTCTTAATGAAAAAACCTGGTGTCTCAAGTATGGGAGATTGGAATTGTATTATCTTTCATCAAAAGATAACAGAATATAAGCTTAATTTGAGGCATTGTTTTACAGCCAGATGCCTGAGGGAAATACACTAAAAAAGGGTTAAAATAATTTTCTTTTGCAAAGCAAAAGGGTGGGATGGGGCAGTTGTAAAACATAATTCAATAAAAAGAAGTGCTGAGCAACCAGAATGTTTAGAATTGCTAGAGAAGACATGCATTTAACTTTAAATCATTGAAACTGTTAGTGTTTACCTTACTAATAGCATTTTATGCAGCTGATGTCCCTGAGAATTTTCTTCCCTCCCCACTGTCGTTCTGCTACATTACTTGAGTAACTGAGTTGTTATCTAACAATCTGCATTTATGTATTTTCTGAAGATCTGTCTTTGTCATGAGCATTATGTCATTCACTTTATACAAAGGCACACAGCCTAATAACTAGGATGTTTAATGTTTCAAACACTTGCTCAACCTTTTTCATACCAAGTTATCTAACAATCTGCATTTATGTATTTTCTGAAGATTTGTCGTTGTCATGGGCATTATGTCATTCACTGTACACAAAGGCACATGGCCAGCTAAGGTGATTGTAGTCATGCGTTTGATTCCTGGACCAGGCACTGCATTGTGTTCTTGAGCAAAATACTCCATTTCACTTTATTCCAGTCTACTCAGCAGAAAATGAATGCTAGCTAACTATTCATGCAGCCCTCTCTCTTTCTAGTTATAACATCCTCGAGGGTGGTCATGGGTAGCAGGTCCAAGAAGGTGTTTATATCTGCTTATGATGACATAGACACCTAAAACAAGCAGCCAAGGCATGGTTTACAAGTTATGAAATCATACTTCACTCATGAGTAGCAGCTTAGAAAGTTTACCCATTATTGTCTCTGTATCAGTCAGTTTGGAGTCTTTGAGTCTCTATCAGTTGTGGTTCTTCAACAATTCATGGAAATTTAAACTTAATAAAAATTAGTCTAAAGTAATTCTTTCCCAAAAGGGACTTTCATTATTTACCTCTGGGTACTGTCTTCTTACAACCATTTTCTATATTATCCCTCCCTGCACATATTAAATTTTTTCTGGTGATGTAACATGTTAATCATATGCAAATCAGTTTTAGCAACCTCTTTCTATTGGTTAGTAAAAATAAAATGTGTGTGCTCCATCATAGGAACAATGGAAAGTACCCCACTGTCAAAAATGAGTCGACTCAGTTTTTGTGTCTCAAGTGCACATACACAAAGCTAAGTATACTCTGTTCCCATAAGGATGTCTTAATTTAATCAGGATTAAGATATCAGTAGAACTGTTGAAATTTATTGCAATATCTTAACTACTTCTCTTCATAGCACTATTGTCTTTGTACTTGAAACAGTCTTTTAAGACCTAGCTCCTATTGCAGCCGTGATTAATTTTTTTGAATCTGAATTAATGTTCAGTATTATTTTAATGATAATATATTAAGTAACATTTATAGAAACGTTTTATTTTTTTGTTTATTTGCAGGCTATCCCGAATATGCCGATTCAGATAAAGGCAGAACCAAGAGATGAAAGTGACAGCAGTGCTGTTGTAGCCTGCAGTAATACCCCAAGTGGAGACAGTAGCAGCAACAACAACAGCAACAATAACAATAATAATAATAATAATGCAAGCAGCAGCAGTAGCAGTGGCGGTGGTAGCAGTGGTGGAAGTGTCAGTTCGCTATCAACGCAGTTACAGCAACCCTCACAGAACGCCAACAGTCGGTTAGCGGCACCAGTCAACCATCAACGATCATCCTCCAATGTGTTGTCTAGCCGGTCGCCGTCAAACACAAGCAGCTATGCCAACCCAGCTGCCGCTGTGGCTGCTAGCCACACACAGTCTTTGGCCAGCACCAAGTCTTCTGACAAACTCTCTGAAGAAGCCATGGAAGCCCTGGAGAAACGCATTGATATTTCCAGTATTAAGGGTGTCTTCGGTTGGACCACTATTGATGGTATTAACATTCCTTTCATATTTCGAGAGGATAAAAAATTTGTGAGTGTACGCATAGTGGAAGTGAAACTGTTCAGCCGGTACCCAAACTCGTTCCCAGATGAGCTGGGTAAGAGGGATCCTCTGACAAGTTACTTCATTACTGAACACGAGGCCAAACTTCTGAATGAAATAAACACAGTTCACTGTAGCTATGAGTATGGCAAACAGCTGTTTACTACACAAGATTTAATCGTTAATATGGCGGAGTTTGAGCAGTTCCACGACATCGTGAAAAAGTCTTTTCCTACTGAAGACCAGCAAGAGGATACCAGGGCACATGATATGTCGTTGCCACGCAAGTCCGACCGGCCTCAGTTTATGGACTACTGTGGCTGGCTGCAAATCAACAACACCATCACGCCCTACGTTGAACGGTCTAATGGTGGAAAATATGTTCCTTTGTCTGTGATACGCTATGCTGCTGGCCTACTAGCTGATAATCAAATCACTGGTGAGCCTCCAACGAAAATAGAGTGTGACATGCTGAACGAAACATGCAAAGTAGCTGGTTTCAATTTCTCATTTTGCAAAAGTACCAAGCTGGTAAGCCTGAATACTATCAAGACATACCACAACCCTTTAATAATTGATCTGCCCCAGGACAAACCTCTCACACATGCTCGCTATATAGACTTCAGTGGTAACCCTACTAAAAACTCAAACTTTTCTTCTCCCCCTCCTCCGCACTTAAGTGCATTCCCTTCCCATATTTCAGTTTCCTCAGCTCTGTCAAGTACACAAGCTATGCATCCATTTAATACTGCATTGCCCCCCTATCCCAGAAATCCCAGTCCACGAGGAAACCCAACTCGGTCACCCATGACAAACAATCTTATTAATCCAAATATAGTCATTCCAAGTGGACTGAACCCAAACTTCCTAAATTTTGCCAAACAACAACTACCTTTGAAAGTTCCCAGCAGTAATGAACAACAATCACTCCAACAACAACAACAACGAGCAAACTTTAGTACTTCCAATTCCCTACTGGGAAATAGCCGGCTGCAATCTGAGCAGGCCAATCCTAACCAGCATGGCTTGCCAAACCCTAGCCAACTGCCTACATCAAAGCAACATAACCCTCTTCATGTACTGAAAAGCTTTTTAACAAAAGGACATGTTGTTACCCAATCCTTGCCTTCAATTGTATCGCAGGCAACTGGTGGTCAGTCAGTTATCCACCAGAGATCTGCCCATCAAACTAGTCAAAATATCCTTGTGAGCCAACTACCAAGGCTACCCTCGCCATCTATTTCTAATCCGGCCAATATGTATGCATCGAGTGGACCAATCCTTAGCGCCCTCAGTCAGCACCAATCCCAGGCATGGAACGCCGTTGTTAGTTCTTTACCTGGGAACTATGCCAACATAGCCCGCTACACTCAAGCCAACTCATCTGTACGTATGCCTGTATCATCTGCATCATATCCCCATCCCATCAGCAACATTCCTGTCACAACAGCACCATCATTGCCTCAAGGCCACCATCCACCAAGTATATACGAGCAGTTGCTCTCCATTCCAGACACTCAAAGCACTGCTGTGGCTGGACTGTGGACACGGCCCAATGAAGCCAGTTCTGCTAGCCAAGCCGTAGCAGCCCACTCTACTGTCCCCAGTCCTAACATGGTGGTGAGTAGTAGTGTCAACAAATCTCACTCTCGGACATTGGCATCTAACATCCAAAATATAGCATCAGCAGCAGCAGCAAGTGGTTCCGGATCTTCAAACCATAACAGTATCTCAGCCAACTCTATGGTGCTGCATGCATCCAGTGTGCAACCCATCAACCTCACCTCATCGTCGCCCGTGCCGACAACCAATAAGGTCTCCCAACAGCCGTCATCTTCACAGCAACCCCAACAACAGCAATCATCTTCACAACAAGCTTCAGCAGCTGAACAGATTTCGTATTCTTTATCTTCAACTCCAACAGCGACAGGATCGGTTCAAGGAGATTCACAACCTCAACAGCCAGTATCAAAGCCCATGGATTCAGCCCTTGTGCAGCACATATCTAGCATTTTCTTGCGTGGCAAAAGTATATCATGCATTAACTCACCTAACCGCAGTGGTTCTTATGCATTGGTAGAAGCCGTCTGCAAGTTGTACTACCCACAGTGCAGCATGAATGAGTTTCTATTTGCTCTAGAGAATGTACTGAAGGTTCCTCTCACGACCTGTACTGATGAAGAGGAAAAGGCTTTTATTCAGTACTACAGTCTTCCAGTTTCTGTTCTCAAGTGCAATAAGATCATAAAGCTGGGTACCTTAGAAAGCCACTTCCCACAGTTGACTTACATGTTTTGCAAAGGACAGGACACAGCTTCTGTATCATCTAACTCTGCTAGTGATACAGTCCAACAAACTCCTACTGTTGACACTGAGAAGGTCCAAAGTGATTCTCTAAATTCCCTTCCTTCTAACCCTAACTCTCTTACTACCACCACCACCACCACAACAGCAACATCATCCACACCTCTCTCAGCTGCATCTGGTACCACTACATCATCGCCATCGTCTTCAACTCCTCTACCAGTAATTGCGGAGAATGACGGTGACGATGTTGTTCTCGATTGCAGTACAAAGTCGTCTGTGGTGGTCATCACTGCAACTGATGGCTCTCCAGTGCCGGGATCGAGCAACGGACCGAAAGACAGCACTTTGTCGACTTCCCCAAAGACATCTTCCTACTCGCAGTCGTCGGTAGTGTCTTCAACAAGTCCTTCCACAGCAGCTGCTTCATCAACAGCAGCACTCTCCCCATCGTCGTCATCATCAACAGCAGCAGCAGCATCTCCTCCCCGAGCACCTCCAACTCTCACACCAACACTTGTCACCACTGCTGCTACAGTGACCAATTCTTCTGCTGTGGCATCGGACAGAGCCAAAAGTGGAAATCTGGTCAACAACAGCGGTGACAGCAGCTATGTGACAGCTGTACCTTTAATAAGCTTGGCCGACGTTCAAAAACTGAGTGAACCACAGCTGAATTCTATTCTTTCACACCCGTCTCTGAAACGACCTGGTAACCCCTTGGCATCTGGCCCGACTAAGTCACCTTGCAGGAGCCTAGAGGAGACTGTCCAACGGTTACATCAGACTCAAAGTTCCCCATTAGCTAACACTGCCAGTGTGCAGATTTGTCAAACAGACTCTGGTAAGTAACATTGGTACCAAAAAACAAAACAAAAACAAACAAAAAAAAAACAACCCAAACCACTCTCTTCCCCCCTTTCTTCTTCCTCTGACTCACAAGGAGATTATCAACAAAAAAAATACCCACACCACCAAGAACAGCAACAAAAATGTTAAAAAAAAATTTTCAAAAACAAAAAAAAAACGAAAACCCTTTACCTCCAGTAGGAACAGCAACCAGATTCATATTTACAAACACAAAAAAAACTAAAAACTATAGAATAAACTGTTATTGAGACGAGTTTAAAAGAGAAAAAAAAAATAAGTTAAAAGATTTAAAAAAAGACCAGAACAAAAACAAGAAAAATAAATAAAAAATACATCATATGCCAAAATACCAAAATTGGTATCAGTTCTTTTGTTTCCTCCGTCTGTTATTACAGTTGTTTTGTTTCAGTACTTCTTTGCATTATCATTGAGTATCCCTTGCAGAATGTGGTTTTCTCTCTCTCTCTCTCTCTCATTTTTTGCTTTGTTTCGTTTTGTTTTTCAGACAGAATTCTATGAATGCTTTTTAGTTGTTGCTTGGTTATTAAATCGACACAGGCATGGTTGTATGATTGAGAAGTTAAATTCCCAAACACATGGTTTCAGATCAGTCTCACTGCATGGCATGTCTTATAATATAACCCCAAGCTAGCCAAAGCCTTTTGGATGGATTTGGTAAATGGAAACTAAAAGAAGCCAGTCATGTGTATATATATATATATATATGTATATTTTACATAAACACACACGCATATGTATATATGTATTTATATGCATGTATGTCCTTGTCTTGACTTCATGTGAAAGTTGTAAATGAGTGTCACTGCCATATAAGCGGTGTCATTAAGTTGTAGTATTCTGCAAGAAGTGAGTGAGTGGTTTGATGTGAAGGTGGGTTTAAGACAGGGTTGTGTGATGTCTCTGTGGCTGTTTAATCTATATATTGATGGCGTGGTAAGAGAGGCGAATGCTACAACTTTTGGCAGGGGAGCTCAAATGGTGGCAGAAAATAGATATAAATGGCAGGTGAGTCAGTTGTTGTTTGCTGATGATACAGCGCTGGCGGCAGATTCGGAAGAGCAACTGAGGAGACTGGTGGTAGAGTTTGGAAGAGTGTGTGAGAAGAGGAAACTGAAAGTGAATGTAGCTAAGAGTAAGGTGATGCGATGTTCGGGAGATGGAATGGCTGGTAGGATGGATGTGAGTATAAATGGTGAGATGTTAGAGGAGGTGAGTGTCTTTAAGTACTTGGGGTCACGTGCGGTGGTGGGGGGTTGGCTAAAGAAGTGGGATATAGAGTGAGGGAGGGGATTAAGACACTTGGATTTGTGAAAGATATGCTGAGAGATAAAAGGTGGAGTATGAAAGCGAAAAGAGGTGTGTATGAGGGCATGAGTGTGCCAAAAATGTTATATGGTACAGAGACTTGGGGTCTGAGAGAGGCGGAAAGGAGGTGACTAGATGTGTTTGAGATGAGATGTTTGAGGGCTATGGTTGGTGTGACATGGAAAAATGAGGTGCGAAGGCGAGTAGGAATGAGAGAAAATCTACCAGAATGGATTGAGGAATGTTGAGGTGGTTTGGCCACATGGAGAGGATGGACAAGGAGCGGATGGTAAGGAGAGTGATGAAGGCAGAAGTGGTAGGCAGCAGAACCAGAGGCAGACCTCAGTTTGTGTGGATGGATGGAGTGCGGAAAGCTTTGGTGGTTAGAGGTGTTGGAGAGCTTATTAATGATAGGAAAGCTTGGAGAGTGTTTGTGGATGGATGAGTGAATTGGTGTTGCTCAAAAAGGTACAGAACCATGATGCAGCGCAGGTAAACTAGCATATTCTGTCAGGCCCTGCTGCTGATATTCGGGGTTGCTTTCTATGCCTTGACCTGAGCATAGGACGGGGCTCACCTCTTTGAGCTGGGAAATGAATGGAATGCCTGGTATGTGTCTTGTGGCTACTCCTTCCTATGGGGAATAGGCCTTGGTAAATAAATAAAAAATTCTGCAAGAATATGTCTGGTCATGGGGAAATATTAGCTTGCTTGAGAACAGGTGAGGTTTGAGCAACCGGCTGTAGGAATTGTGATGATAAATTAAAATAGCTTCGTGCTAAATTACTGCTTTCATTAATGAGGGCATTTAGTATTGATATATGTATGCATTGTAGGTCTGTATGTTGTGGATTTATGCAAGTGTCTTTCTCATCATCACATCATTTTTAATGCCCATTTTTTCATGCCTACATGGGTTGAACAGAATCTGTTGAAGCACATTGTCTGTAGCTGGTTGCCCTTTATGTTGCCAACCCTTCGCCTGTTCCAAGCAAAGTAATATTTCCCCATGACCAGACTTATTTTCTCTCAGAATATTGGAAACAGATGATATTGCTTGTATGACAGTGGCATACATTCACAACTATTATGTGATGTCCAGACAAGACACAAACACACACACAAACACATATATATACACACATGATGGACTTTCAGTTTTCTTCTACCAACTCTATTCACAAAGCTTTGGTTGGCCAGTAGGTATAGTAGAAGACATTTGCCTAAGGCATTATGCCATTGGACTGAACCTAAAACCACATTGAGAAGCAAAGTTCTTAACCACAAACCTATGTCTGCACCTCTCCATGTATGTACATTGATTGAGCAGGAATTATAATTTCAGCTAAATGTGTCTATGTAAAAAAGGTAAAGGTAAGCCCTTGATCATCTCTGTCTCAAGTCCTAGAACTCCTACGTAACCTAGATTCTAACATCCTCCTTGAACAAGATACCAGTCCGAGTGGATTGGAGTAATGTGAAATGAATTGTTGTGCTGCCCAGTCTGAGAATCAAGATGATAACCTAGTGATTGATTGTGAGTGTGTTACCTTAACCTAGGTTGCAAATCTTCATGTGTGTGTGTGTGTGTGTGTATGCAAAAGTAAAAGAGAGGATATTTTCATGTTTCATCATCATCATTTAACATCTGTTGTCCATGCTAGCATGGGTTGGATGGTTTGACCAAAGTGGGGGTGGGGGTTGCACCAGGCTCCTGTCTGATTTGATATGGTTTCTACAACTGGATGCCCTTCCTGATACCAACAGTTTTTTGCGTGTAGCAAGTGCTTTTACATGGCACCACCACTAGTGCTTTATGCCACCAGCAGGATCGGTCTTGACACTTTTGCTGCAGGATACACCTCTTCAGTACAACCGGGTGCCAGATATTTCAGTCCTTTGTCATTTCACCTGAAAGGTTCAGTGTCTAATATATTTTCAGATGTGTGTAAATGTGCATTCAAAAGCTCATGTCAGTGTTTGTGAAATGCAAAAATATGTGGTTGCCTACTAAAACGAGATGTAAATAGCTTGTAACTATTCTAATTTACAAGATGTTAACATAATTTCGAAGGGGTCATAGCTCCCTACCCTGGATTATGATATATTTATTGTATCTTATTGAGGCTTCTTAGTCATATACTGGTATAGATTTAATTAACTAACTTGTAGAACATCAGGGGTGTGAGATTGGTAGAATTGTTAGAGTATTAGAAAAAATTGACTTATTCTATTTGTTCCACCTTGACCCCACTAGGATCAACTTAGCTTTCAGTGTCGATGTAATCAACTAGCCAACTTCCAACCTTCAAAAATTGTTGTTGGCCTTGTACCTAAATAAGAAACCATTATTAGCAGAATGGTGGAGGCGCAATGGCCCAGTGGTTAGGGCAGTGGACTCGCGGTCATAGGATCGTGGTTTCGATTCCCAGACCGGGCGTTGTGAGTGTTTATTGAGCGAAAACACCTAAAAGTTCCATGAGGCTCCAGCAGGGGATGGTGGCGAACCCTGCTGTACTCTTTCACCACAACTTTCTCTCACTCTTACTTCCTGTTTCTGTTGTGCCTGTAATTCAAAGGGTCAGCCTTGTCACACTGTCATGCTGAATATCCCCGAGAACTACGTTAAGGGTACACGTGTCTGTGGAGTGCTCAGCCACTTGTACGTTAATTTCACAAGCAAGCTGTTCCATTGATCGGATCAACTGGAACCCTCGACGTCATAAGTGACGGAGTGCCAACAACAACAATTAGCAGAATGGCAGCCTAAATAGTGCAGGTGACACAAAAAATGCACCTAGTCGATGCTGTAAAGTGGTTGGAATTAGGAAGGACATCCAACCATAATACCCATGCTAAAGCAGAGTTTTGAGCTCGATGCTGTCCTTGCATACATCACATTCTATCAAGCCATCCAACCTATACCAGCAGGGAATAAGAAATTTCAGGTGTGGAAGCAAGGTCTAGAATTGAAAGGTTAACCAAGCAAAAACCAAAGTCTTACTTAGTTGGTAAGCAGACAAATCACAAATCCCTTCAAGTAAACAGCCTTGCCTGATCTGTAGCAAGGGTGTAGTTAGAAATTCCATAAGATGAACCTGCTACAAGCTATGGACACATAAGAGGTGCAGCAATGTCAGAGGAAGATTAACAGAGGAAATAGTTTTTGTGTGTTGAAGGTGCACAGGTACGATAAACACTAAAATTGTACAGAAAATAGTCTCCATCAAATGTCAGTAGGGTAAGCTAGAGCTAGTTGATAGCTTCCATTATCTTGGTGGCCAAGTTTGTAGTAGAGGTGGATGCTGTGAGAATAAGAATAAGCTGGGAAAAGTTCAGAGAGCTCCTACCTTTGTTGGCAGACCTCCCTCAGAATGAAAGGTAGATTGTACGATGCCTGTGTGCTAACAGCTTTGCTACACAGCAGTGAAACATGGGCTGTGGCTGCCAAGGATATGTGTTTGCTGGATGTGCAATATGCTGTGCTTGAGAGGAACTATCAAGCCAAGTGAGATTATAGTCATGGCCAATGGTGGTGTCACATAACTGGCATGTAAAAAGCACCTTTTAAGTGTTGGGCCTCACAGAGGCAATGTGGCCAATGCTGGTGTTGCATAACTAGCATCTGTGCCAGAGACACATAACAAGCACCTTTTGAGCATTGGGTCGCAGGGAGGCACTGACAAACAACCAAAACCTTTGATAACATGCCATGCTTGAGTAGAAGACCCATCAAACCAAGTGAAATCATAGTTGTGGCAGATACTGGTGTCATGCACCTGGCACATAAAAAATACCCATTACACTCTTGGAGTGGTTGGTGTTAGGAAAGGCATTCAGCCATAGAAACCATGCTAATCAGACTAGAGTCTGGTGCAGCCCCTCAGCTTACCAGCCCTGGTCAAACCATCCAACCCATGCCAGCATGGACAACAGACGCTAAATGATGATGATGATGATAAAGGTAGCAAGCTGGCAGAATTGTTGACATGTCAGACAATATGCTTTGTAGTTCTTATGATTCTTTACATTCTGTGTTCAAATCCCACTGAGGTAAACTTTGCCTTTCATTCTTTTGTGGTCAATAAAAGTACCAGTTGAGCACTGGGGTTGATGTAATCAATTAGCTCCTTCCCCCAAAATTCAGGCCTTGTGCTCGTAGTCTTAGAAAGGATTATTAGTATTATTAAGGTGGCAAGCTGGCTGAGTCGTTTGCTCGTCAGACAAAGTGCTTAACAGCATCCAGTTCTTCAGATAGCCAACTTTGCCTTTGATCCTTTCAAAGTCTATAAATAAAATACCAGTCAAATACTAGGGATCAATGTAATTGACTTACTCTTTCCTCTAAAATTGCCTGTCCTTGTGCCAAAATTTGAAACCATTATTAGTGGAATGCCCGAATTGGTAGAGCAACAGAGGTAAATGACACGCTGTATTTAGTAATGTAATGCTCTCAGTTTGAATCCAGGTAAGTTCAAGTTTGGTTTTCACCAACAACCAAAGTTCTGCAATCAGTTATTGTTATTACTTTTTTTCCCCCCAAAAAACTATTTATCTATCAACTGCCATTTTAGATTTTGTTTATATTATGCTAATTTTTTTAATACTAGCATGTGTTAGTTGAGTACTTATTATCAAGGCATTGTTTTTAACAGCTGGATACCCTTCCTGTCACTAATCTTTGCCTATTTCCCCAGGGACTTTTTATTCTACACATCTTCAAAAAGTGCCGAGCCAGACAAATTTTCTTTCTTTTTCTTTTCTTTTGGCAGGTAATATGAACAAGTGCAGCTGATTTTTAGTTTAGTGCTTTCATTTGGCATGAAAGCCATAAACATCCACACAGGCACATAGATACTTACACTCATGGCATTACTTGAAGGTCTTCTTGAAATTATATCATTTACACATTGCAATGCTTCAAGGAAATTACAGTACTATAATATTGTATTACCTTACATTAGGTTGTTTAATGATCATATAATATTTTGGAAAAGAATCCCCTTTTCAAGTAGATAAAAGGAAATAATTAAAGAGTTCAGAGAAGTGTATCATTACTGGCAAGCCATTTGAGAATTATTCCCTTTCTTCTGTTTGAAAAGAGGAATCTTTCCTGAAATATTATAGAACCGTTAGACTCTTGTGCAAAGTTATGCAATCTTTTCTCTTTGTTTTCATTTATTGACATCACCTTACATATTTTTATATAACTCCTCACTTGCATTACTCAGAGGTTTTTCACACATATCATGTTGTTCTAAGACTCCTCTACAGTAAGAAACTTCTCCTTTCTCTTGTACTTTAACCCCTCTTCTAACATAAACCTAGCAAGCTCACAAGTGCTGGTGGCATGAAGAAAGTATTGTAATGTAGTTGCCATTAAGTAGGACATGCCAATATATAAAACCATGTCACACTAGATGGGGTATGACACAATCCTCAAACCTCATGGATCCTGTCAAACCCTACAACTGATGCTAGCATGGAACATGGACATTAAATGATAATTTACAAATTATGTGAAGATTTTAAGATTTATTTGATAAAATGATATTTTAAAATTTGTGAACTATGGCATGAAGTGGAAAATAACACAATTACCTTTCTATAATATGATGTAATGACGTACAACAACCAAGATATATTTAGGAAAAATGCAATTTCCTAGTTCTTGCTTTATTTCGTTCTGCCATAAATTTGGAAATGAAAAACCAAACATTCTCTTAAATTTCCTTTTCAGGCAATTTCATAAGATTCAACATTTTCCAACATTCAAGATATAGAAATCCAAAGACTTTAAAATAAAAAAATTTAGTCATAAATAAAGTTAGTGTGGTGAAGGTGTGTGCATAATTTGTGTTTGAAGCATTTGTTTAATTTATGTCCATTTTTCTATGCTGACATGGGTTAGATAAAGACTTATTGAGGCAATATCTTACTCTTGTGTGTCTTTCCTGTCACCAACCTGTGCCTGTTTATCAAATGAAGGATTGTTTTAGTCTGTTGATCTCAACAGGTGCAGAACTGTCATGTTTACAGTGAATGTAAACATGATATCATCCCTGTACTCCATTTCATACAAGGACATACACAATGTAAACAATCACCACATACAACAGGCTTCAGTACAGTTTCCACCCATCAGTTTCACTTACAAAACATTGGTCAGTTTGAAGCTATTGTAAAGGAGAAAAAAATACTTGCCCAAGATGCTATGCAGTAGGATTGAACATGAAGCTACATGGTGATGAAACAAACTGCATACCCATTCAGCCATTTCAGTATACATTAATTTTGGTAATTCATGATTGCCAAGTGAGCTCTTTTATTGTCCTTCAGATAATGGCATATAATAATAATAATCTCTTCTACTAGAGGCACAAGGCCTGAAATTTGTAAGGAGGGAGCTAGTCAATTATATTGACCCCAGTACTCAAGTGGTACTTATTGCATCAACTTCAAAAGGATAAAAGGCAAACTCAACCTCGGAATTTGAACTCAAAACATACAGACAGACAAAATGCTGCGAAGCATAATGTCCAACATGCTAACTATTCTGTTAGTTCACCACTTTAATAATAATGGTTTCAAATTTTGGCAAGGCCAGCAGGTTTGGGGATGGGGCTAAGTCAATTAAATCAACCCTAGTGTTCGAACTGGCACTTATTTCATCGACCCCAAAAGGATCAAAAGCAAAATCAACCTCAGTGGAATTTGAACTCAGTACATAAAGACATACAAAATGTTACAAAGCATATTGTCCTGCAGGCTAGCTATTCTGTCAGTTCACCAGCTTAATAACAATGATAGAAATAAATATTCTGCTGAGATCTTTAATTATTTGGTCACATGTTCTTGCTGTCCTCTAAGACATTGATTTCCAATAATGGGTGTTGTACTATTCTTAAGGCATTCTCAAGGGGTCGTTTGGATCTATTGTTACCTCTGTGACAATTCCTGTATTATTATATTTCATAGTGGTTTGTGGGTAATGATACAGAGTTGGAAGAAATAACCATGAGTTGTAATAACTACAAGTACCAGAAAGTGTTTAAGGTATCAATGTTCTAATAGTTTCTCTGTTTGAAACATGACAAATTATTTTCCTCGTTTTGGCTGTGGTCTTTCCCATTTAATTGAAGTCTTCACCAACCAAACTGATCATTCAAGACATCCATACTTTTCAATGTTACCAGAAGCACTGATTGTAATAACATCTTACTAGTTTTGTGTCTAATGAATTAGCATTTTGTTTCAGGGTATGTACAGGACATTAGCATTTGCATTCTTTATATAACAATGCCTTGACATGTGCACATGCGAGGTTAACAAACAAAGTCATTGAGGTCATACTGACATCAGGATGTGACACAGCTTAGTTTGCACTCAAAACCATGGAAGAACGAAATGTTAGAAAACTGTAAGAATGACTGAACTGGGAGTGGGGCTGCGAGTTCAGCATTGCTCCTGAACATGATACCTCAGTGATTGTCATGTTGTCTCAAATTCAGTCCCAGTGCGTGATACCATATGCAGGTGCCCTGTAAGTGGAACGGGTAGACAGAAACTGTATGGAAGCCCAGCACACATGCACATATACCATCATCATCATTAACATTTAACATCTGTTTTCCATGCTGGCATGGGATGAATGGCTTGGCAGGAATTGTTTAGGCCAGAAGCTGCATCAGGTTCCATAATCTGTTTTGGCTTGGTTTCTGCAATTGGATGCCCTTTCTAATGCTAACCACTTTACATAGTGTACTTGGTGCTTTTTATGTGGCACCAGCACTCACACCAATGTTTTTTATGAGGCGCCTTGGTCTTAGGATCTCAGTTCTATTGTCGTGGGCAAGTCTTATACACAATAGTATTTAAACTAGCCTAACATTTGTATCTACTTACAAATGGTGCTAGTGTGGCTGTGTGATTAAGAAGCTTGTTTTCCAATCATATGGTTCCAGGTTCAATCCCACTACATGGCACCTTGAGCAAGTATCCTACTGTAGCTCCAGACTGACCAATAACTTGTGAGTGGATTTGGTATGTGGAAACTGAAAGAAACCCATTATGTATATGTGTGATAGAGAGAGAGATAGTGTCTTCTTGTCTTGATATCCCATGATAGTTGTGGGTGTCACCTTCATAGAAGCAGTGTTCTTTTGTTTCCAATCTTCCATGAAAACATGTATAGTCATGGGGGAATATTATCAATTGGAAACATGACAGTAGACAACAGGAAGACCATGTGGCCATAGTAAATCTGCCTCAGCAAAATCTGTCCAAACCATGTGAGCATGGCAAAGTGGATGTTAAAACAATGGTGGTGGTGAAACAATTTGGATTTAAGGTAATTAAATGTTATGGAAATTCAGATGAGTATAATTTTGCTTTTATTTGTTTCAGCCAAAGGACTATAGGTATGTTAGGCCACAGTATCTTCCTATGGTGTAGTACATGGTCAAGTGTGGTCAAAGTACATTAAACTGAATAGTTATAGTACACAGTGATGGCGATGGCAAAAATTGATCTTCCAATCAAAGAAAACTGTGTTACCATTGATTTTTTTTCCCAATTTGCTGATTATTATCTGTAATTTTAAAAAAATATATATATTGCAGTAGTAAGGGATTAGGATGATTATTGTGACAACATATTTGTTTTGAGATAAATGTGATAGATTTTAAAGTATATTGTACATCTATTTTTGGACAACCTGCTTTTCATCATCATCATTATCATTGTTTTAATGTCCAATTTGGCCTCCTAGGTTGTTGTTGGCACTCCATCGCTTATGACGTCGAGGGTTCCAGTTGATCCGATCAACGGAACAGCCTGCTCGTGAAATTAACGTGCAAGTGGCTGAGCACTCCACAGACACGTGTACCCTTAACGTAGTTCTTGGGGATATTCGGCGTGACACAGTGTGACAAGGCTGACCCTTTGAATTGCAGGCACAACAGAAACAGGAAGTAAGAGTGAGAGAAAGTTGTGGTGAAAGAGTACAGCAGGGTTCACCACCATCCCCTGCCGGAGCCTCGTGGAGCTTTTAGGTGTTTTCGCTCAATAAACACTCACAATGCCTGGTCTGGGAATCGAAACCACGATCCTACGACCGCGAGTATGCTGCCCTAACCACTGGGCCATTGCACCTCCACTCGGCCTCCTAGGTAACCTCTAAGAATCCCTATAGGCATTTGAGGAAATCTATTTCCTGTGTATTCTTAGTGCTTATTGTTCTTGCACATCTGTCACACACTAAGACTCCTTTCTGTGATTCTACTGCACCTCTTATGTATCCATAGTTTGTACTGGGTACCCTGTATGGAATTTCTACCCACATCTTTTGAACATATCAAGCAGGGCCATTTCCTTGAAAGGCTTAGTAATTTGTCTGGTTTTATGCTTACTAGTATTTTGTTCCTTCCTAATTTAACTCTAAGACCCTTCCATTCTAGTACCAGCTTCCACACCTGAAATTTCTTCCCTAATTCTACTAGAAATTTAGCTATAAGAACAAGATCATCAGTATAAAGAAGCTCCCATAGGCAATCAGCCTTAAATTCCTCTGTCAGGGCCAGGAGGTCTATGATAAACAAGAGAAGGCTGAGAACTCAGCCTTTGTGAACTACCTGCACACTAAATTCATTGCCATACCCATTGCTGACTTTCACCTTATTGACAGCATCCCTGTAAGTGGCTTGGACAACTAGCACCAGCCACTCATAACTTTCATGACCTGGTCCTGCAATATGATATCTCTGTAATTACTTCTAAGGCATCGTCTTCATTGTTGTAGCGGTTGACAATAATGCTGCTACACCAATCACTGGATATGACCCCTTCCTGGACAATCTGATTTACTAAACGGATGGCTAGGCTATATCTCACTCTGCCAGTTATTTCAAGCATCTCAGCCATAATTCTTGATGGGCCAGGGGCTTTCCCTGTCTCCATATCCTTAATTGCTTTATCTATTATACTGCTGCAAATTCAAATAGCTGGTCCCTCAGTTGGGTCCACATTAGGAAAACTCTCCTCTCGTGTATTCTCTAGATTAAGCAGCCTTTCATCCATGCTTCCTTTTTGGCAGAATCCTTAAGTGTAGGTGTATCATCATCCATCCAAACACATTTCTCTCCTACATCACAATTTTCTGTGACACGTTGTCTTGCAGTCTTGAATGCCTCAAGCCTCTGGTCTTCACATTGCAGAACATTGGCAAACTTCTTCCTTCCTGCTTCTTCCCTAATTAAATATACCTATTGTCAAGCTTCTCTTTAGCTACCTGACATTGTTCTCTACTACTTCAACTCTTTCAGGCCTTCTTTGTGCTTATAGCTCAATCTACTACACTGTTCTATAACCATATCACACTAGATTTGGTTTGGACTTTACACCAGCCACAAATTTGATCTGTGGCCCTCATTGAGTTGTCCCATAGGAACTTCAAGTTGTCTTCTACATTATATGTTTTTCTCTCCTTTCCTCCTCTTCCACAAATGCTTCAATTAAGACATCTCTAAATCTCTGACTATTCAAAGCTTCCACATCTTGCATTTCCAGCCTGGTTTGCTAATGACTAACCTATGTTGAGGAATACTTGGAGAAGGTCTTTACACTTATGAACAATTACCTATCCTGCTTTCTGTGGGTATATTGTCAATCTGGCTTGTGTGGCCACCAGAGTGATAGGTGATCAAGTAACTGGCTGGTTTCCTGAAGTTAGTGTTGCAGATCATTAAATCATTTGCATCGCAAAACTCCAATAGCCGTTCCCTCCTCATTTCAGGAACTAATTCCCATAGTTGCCATGCACATATGAAAAAGACACTTAAAAGGTATCATAAAATCAATCGTTTTGTTATTTCACAGTCCCAATTGAGAAGCATAGACAGAAATAATAGTTGCTGTTCTACTTTGCAAGACTAGTATAAGCATAAGTATCCTATCACACACTCTGATTACCTCAATCACCTTAGCCACCCATTTCTCAGTTAAAAATATGCCCATACCCTACCCCATCATTATTGGCTTCAAAAGAGATTTTACACCTACATTCTTTGTGAACAACCTTGCTTAGGCTCCCTTCCACCTTATTTCTTGAGGGCAACACACATACGACTCAGTTGTAGCACCTCAACAATCTCACTAGACCTATCTCTCAATGTACAAACTCAAAGGCTGCAGATGTAGTGACAAAAGTGAACAGAAACATTGGGGTGATGGACAGCATTCAGCACCTGAAAAGGTTTGCATGGATGCTTGCCTGCAGGCATATCATATCAGTTTACTCCCACATTTAATTTGCCATTATTCATTCGCTTCACACTTGCTGCATCTACCAGAGAAAGGGTGTAGTACACAACCATTGTTTATACAAAATGTAAATAAGTGATTACTTAACTGGTAAGTATCCATAATTCACTTACATTTCTGACCAACGGGTGTTAGCTAAGCCTTTTATATCACTGTCGTTGACAGGGTGCTGATGTAGGTGAGGTAGTGGGGAATGGGTGGGCACAGTGTGGGCAAGCAAGGCGGATAACTTTTATGAGACAAAATATGCAAATTTATGAGAAAGACAAGATATTTCATCAAGCAAAACAACTTTCATTGGACAAGATATGCAAATTATCATGAGAAAGGCATGGCTGTGTGGTAAGAACGTAGTTCTGAGTTCAGTCCTAATGCATTACACCCTGAGCAAGTGTCTTTTACTATATCCCCAGACTGACCAAAGCCTTGTGAGTGGATCTGGTAGATGGAAATTGAAAGAAGACCATGATTATATATATGTGTGTGTATGTATATCTGTTTGTGCTCCCGTCCCACTGCTTGATAACTGGTGCTGGTGTGTTTTCATCCCTGTAATTTAGTGGTTCAGAAAAAACAAAAAACAATAGAATAAGTATTAGGCCTTAAAAAATAAGTACTGGGGTCAATGCATCTGAGTAAAAATTCTTTAAGGCAGTGCCCCAACATGAAATTAAATTAAACACGATGTAATGTGGTGAAATGCAAGTATGATTTAATAGAATGACATAAATAAGAAACAAGGAAAACAAATTTGAGCTTATCTGAACATTTCTTATCATTTAACACAGGGGAGTATGATTGTAATAGCCCAGAGAACAGCAAATGAGAAACAAAGCAGACGTGTTGAAATATTTGTATGGGGCAACAACTGGAAGTTTGGAACTGGCCAGTAGAAGTGGTAGCCATCATGACGAATGAGTGAACTGCATAACTTTCATGAGGTGAAATATACGAATTTATGAGAAGTACGAGATATATGGATCTTCAAGAAGCTAAAAGCTTTCATCAAATGAAATATAAAATGATCATGAAAAGACAAGATAGGCTTATTTTCAGGGCAGAAAGTAATGATGAAAGGGGGAAGCAAAGCAAAGAGCCTGGCTCATATTATATTTAAAGTCCATATTATATTAAAGAAGAGACTTACAAGAGTTGATTTGAAATTTTATATATATTTTAAGAAAGTATTTGTCACCTCAGGCAATGAACTCCAATAACTGAATGGTTGTGATGGCTGCACCTACTGATCCGACTACTTCTGAATTAATTGAGGAGGGACCTACTGTGAATAAGGTCAAACCAAAGAACTGTACTACTCATCTTGACATCTGCATACTCAAATAGCAAAATAAGTCTAACATCACCATACACACACCTCCATATCCTTCTAACTGCCATTCGTTCTTCTCTTTCTATCACCTCCCCACCAAATACACAGAAATACCCACACACCTCAATCAACTTTGTCAGTAGTCAAAATTGATAAACAACTCTCAGTTAAACATCCATTAATACCGCGAGATCATTGCCAGTGCCCCTGGACTGGCTCTTGTGCGGGTGGCACATAAAATACACCATTTTGAGCGTGGCTGTTGCCAGTACCTCCTGACTGGCCTTCATGCCGGGTGGCACGTAAAAGCATCCACTACACTCTCGGAGTGGTTGGCGTTAGGAAGGGCATCCAGCTGTAGAAACTCTGCTAAATCAGATTGGAGCCTGGTGTAGCCATCGGGTTTCACCAGTCCTCAGTCAAATCATCCAACCCATGCTAGCATAGAAAGCAGACGTTAAACGATGATGATCTAACCTTGATGGAATTTGAACTCAGACCATTGAGGGCAAGAAAAAATATCGCTAAGCACAGTACCCATTGTGGTAACAATTCCACATGCTCATGGAATTATTTTTTATAATAATAACAATAATAATAATAATAATAAAGGATTGATGTTACTCCTCCAGAAGGTAAAAAAACACTAAGAAGAGTGAGACTGTTATCGAATGAACACTATTTCAACACTTTTCCACAAGTTCAAAATATTACCAAACTGAAGAAAATTGAAATGATTATTTAAAACTTGTGTAAGACACACGAAATGTCAAAATATTGTTCATTCGATAACAGTCACACTCTAATAATAATCTTTTCTGCTATAGGCAAAATGCCTGAAATTTGTGAGGAGGGGACTAGTTGATTACGTTAGTGTTTCACTAGTACTTAATTTTTCGAAAGAATGAAAGGCCAAGTCAACATCGGGGGAATTTGAACTCAGAATGTAGAGGCAGATGAAATACCGCTAAGCATTTTGCCCGGCGTGCTACTGATTCTGCCAACTCGCCACCTTAATAATAACAGCAACAACAACAACAACAACAATAATAATAATAACAGTAACAATAATAATTCATTCGACTAAAGGCATCAACATCATCGTTTAACGTCCGCTTTCCATGCTAGCATGGGTTGGACGATTTGATTGAGGACTGGTGAAACCGGATGGCAACACCAGGCTCCAATCTAATTTGGCAGAGTTTCTACAGCTGGATGCCCTTCCTAACGCCAACCACTCAGAGAGTGTAGTGGGTGTTTTTACGTGTCACCCGCACGAAAACTGCCACGCTCGAAATGGTGTATTTTATGTGCCACCCGCACAAGAGCCAGTCCAGGGGCACTGGCAACGATCTCGCTCGAAAACCCTACAAAGGCCAGTCAGGCGGTACTGGCAACGCTCACGCTCAAGATGGTACATCTTATGTGCCACCCGCACAAGAGCCAGTCCAGGGGCACTGGCAACGATCTCACTTGGCTTGCCGGGTCTTCTCACGCACAGCACATTTCCAAAGGTCTCGGTCAGTAGTCATCGCCTCGGTGAGGCCCAATGTTCGAAGGTCTTGCCTCACCACCTCAGCCCAGGTCTTCCTGGGCCTACCTCTTCCACGGGTTCCCTCAACTGTTAGGGTGTGGCACTTTTTCACGCAGCTATCCTCATTCATTCTCACCACATGTCCAAACCAGCGCAATCGTCTCTCTTGCACACCACAACTGATGCTTCTTATGTTCAGCTTTTCTCTCAAGATACTTACACTCTGACGGGTATGCACATTGACATTACACATCCAGCGGAGCATACTGGCTTCATTCCTTGCGAGCTTACGCATGTCCTCAGCAGTCACAGCCCATGTTTCACTGCCATGTAGCATGGCTGTTCGTACACATGCGTCATACAGTCTGCCTTTTACTCTGAGTGAGAGTCCCTTTGTCGCCAGCAGAGGTAAGAGCTCTCTAAACTTTGCCCAGGCTATTCTTATTCTAGCAGCTACACTTTCAGCGCACCCACCCCCCACTACTAACTTGGTCACCCAGATAGCGGAAGCTATCGACTACCTCTAGTTTTTCTCCCTGGAATGAGATAGAAGTTGTTTCCTGTTTGTTTACAGCGTTTATTGCACCTGAACATCTGCCACATACAAAAACTAACTTCGTAGTTAATCTGCCTTTGATATTGCTGCACCTCTTATGTGTCCATAGCTTGCACCGGGTACATCTTATAGAGTTACTACCTACTCCTTTTCTGCATACTGAGCAGGGCCATCTACCTGAAGGGGTTTGTGTTTTATCTACCTTCCTACTTATTAGGATTTTGGTTTTTGCTAAGTTGACTCTTAGGCCCTTCGATTCTAGTCCTTGCTTCCACACCTGAAACTTCTCCTCTAGTTCTGATAGTGACTCCGCAATTAGTGCAAGGTCATCAACATAGAGGAGCTCCCAGGGGCAACCTGTCTTGAATTCCTCTGTGATCGCCTGGAGAACTATGATAAATAGGAGGGGGCTGAGGACGGAACCTTGGTGGACCCCTACCTCTACCCGGAATTCATTACTGTACTCATTTCCAACCCTCACCTTATTGGCAGCATCTCTGTACATGGCTCGCACAGCTCTCACTAACCATTCTTCTATCCCAAGTTTCCTCATTGACCACCAGATAAGGGATCGGGGGACCCTGTCAAAGGCTTTCTCCATGTCAACGAAGGCCAGGTACAGAGGTTTATCCTTGGCTAGGTATTTCTCCTGCAGCTGTCTCACTAGAAATATGGCATCAGTGGTGCTTTTACCTGGTACGAACCCAAACTGCATCTCATCTAAATTGATTCGCTCCCTAATTAGTTGGGCTATGACCCTCTTCGTAACTTTCATAACCTGATCTAACAGCTTGATGCCTCTGTAATTATTTGTATCTAAAGCGTCACCTTTACCTTTGTAGCAGTTGACTATGGTGCTGCTACACCAGTCATTGGGTATGACTCATTCGTGTATCACCTGGTTCGTAAATACGGGTGACTAGGCTGTAGCCAACACTGCCAGATATTTTGAGCATCTCTGCAGTGATTCCTGATGGGCCGGGGGCTTTCCCTGTCTTCATACTCTTAATTGCTTTATCTACCCTGGTACTGTCAACTCGGATAGCTGGTCCCTCTGTTGGGTCGACATACGGCAGACTCTCTTTCTCCCATTCATTCTCTTTATTAAGCAATCTATCGTAGTGGCATCTCCAGACCTCTTTCTTTGCAGCCTCATTTAGTGCAAGCGTACCATCATCCATACGAACACATTTCTCTCCTACGACATCACTATTCTTTCTCCTACACTGTCTTGCAACACGAAATACCTCGAGTCTTTGGTCCTCACGGCGCAGAACATTGGCAAATCTTTTCTTATCTGCTTCCCCTCTGGCTAAATAAACCTGTCGCCTAGCTTCCCTTCTGGCAGATTGGTACAATTCCCTGCTACCACCGTTCTTCCAGTCCTTCCAAGCCTGTTTCTTTTGTCTAATAGCCCGTCTACCTCCTTGTTCCACCACCACGTTACTCTGGGTCGAGAGGGGACTTTACACCAGCCACAGATCTGGTCGGTGGCTCTCAGCAGGTTGTCCCGCAGAAATCTCCAATTGTCTTCTACGTTGTATGATGCTATATCCCCTTCTATTTCGTCAAATGCTTCAAGTAACTTGTAACTTGTCTCTAAGTCTCTGTCCATTTGCAGGGTCTTTAAGCATATAACCAGTAATTTCAGGGAAGGAGTAAGTCAATTACATCGGCTCCAGTTTTCAACTGGTACTCATTTTATCGACCCCAAAAGGATGAAAAGCAAAGTCGACCTCAACAGGATTTCAACTCAGAACTTGAAGACAGATAAAATGCCACCAAGCATTTTCCCCAATGTCGACATGCTAACACTTCTGCTAGCTCGCCACCTTAATAATAATAATAATCATAATGATTTCTTTTATTTGCCACCAGGGCGAAGGATGAGGGGGACAATACAAAGACAGACATAAGGTGTGGGAGCTTGCATATAATAGGGAAAAAAAGTATACACGGTATACATTAAAAGAGGGGAAATATACATTGTACATCATTTACATCATTTACAATTGACGGATATTTGTCCTCATCTTGTTTGTTATTAACACAACGTTTCGGCTGATATACCCTCCAACCTTCATTAGGTATCTTGGGGAAATTTCGAACCTGGGTTCTCACTCCTGAGGTATTTTTCGATGTTGCTGTTATTATTATTATTATTATTATTATTATTATTATTATTATTATTATTATTATTATTATTATTATTCAGTTCACTACCTGGAATTGAACTCGGAATCTACGCCATATGTCCGTGGGCATATGGCGTAGTGGTTAAGAGCACGGGCTACTAACCCCAAGATTCCGAGTTCAATTCCAGGTAGTGAACTGAATAATAATAATAATAATAATAATAATAATAATAATAATAATAATTACAACATCGAAAAATACCTCAGGAATGAGAACCCAGGTTCGAAATTTCCCCAAGACACCTGATGAAGGCTGGAGGGTATATCAGCCAAAACGTTGAGTTAACAACAAACAAGATGAGGACAAATATCCGTCAATTGTAAATAATGTAAATAATGTACATAATTCCTCATCTCTTAAATATAGAACTGAAGTATACAGCACTAGAAGAAAAAAACAGTGACAGTGATGGAATCCTCCTGATACAGGAGGACCTCTGGGGATAATTGAGGAACCCCACCATCCAAGATCACCCTGAATACTAATGATGAGTGCCCTCTCCAAATCCCTTTTTTCCGATTCATAGGTCTACACTGAGAGTGGTACCGTCCACTCTTGCCATTTTCGCAGCTTTCATGACCTTTTCATAAATTCACTCGAGGACAGCACTTCACTTTCCTTTTCAAGTGAAACTTGAAAAAGTCGATGAAGTCTTTACTAGAGAGGAATATTTCTGTCCTCATTCCTTTGATCCTAGTCCACCAGACAACCTCTTTCGCTGCAGTCACCTGACAAAGAAAAACTGCCTTGCTTGCCCGATCAAAGAAGGCCGGCGGGGCAATCATCATTATGGACTCGGACGACAGACGGATCTGTCCTACACGCGACAGCAGCTGTTTGACATAACTCCACAAGTCAGCAATGCCCGGACACTGAACGAGTGCATGCAGAACGGTTTCGTCGCTCTGCGAGCACCTCAGACAAGACCGTCTGACAGCACATCCGTGCCTGTAGAGTTTATCACGGACCGGTAGCCCCCCCCCCCCCTCCGCCCCCGGTAGCACTGTCAGGCCAAAGACATCTGGAAATTATCAATAACAGTCCCCAACCGGAAAGTCCTCCGGAAGACTTGCCAGTTCATCTTTGTCGACACCTAGGGTCTTCCCGAGGACGTCGACGCACTTCTTCGCTACAAATCCTCTGTATATAGCTAAAGTGGAACATCCACCGATCCTATTGCCCAAGTTGTAGAAGAAAATGAGCGCCTGACGAAATTTTAAGTGCCAGGCGCTCAGTCTCGGCCTATCCTTTACTCAGGACTGCAGCTCCGACAAAGAGACGAGCTGCGGAAAGGCGTGTCTCATAAACGGAGCCCACACACGTTCACCTTCTAGAAATCATTGCAGGTGGTGCAGCCTGAATGCGTATCTGCGCATCAAAAGCTACGGCATGCCTAAGCCGCCACGCAGAGGGAGTTGGCAATAGATTAACAGCCTGACCATCGGAATGCGTCCCTTCCACAAGAAAATAAATAGGATACGCTCCAATGTAATCAAGCAGTAACTGGAGCAAGGCACGACGGTCAGACGATAAATAGACAAGTGATGTATGCATTCGCCACCTCTGGCCGAACTTTCAGGAACAACTTCCTCTTTGCCCATTTTGGGGTAAGGCAGGCCAGCCTGTTCGTCATATCTTCCTAATTCATATCCACCTGGAGGTCGGGACCGAAGTAGACCTCGAGCAGTTTAACTGGTCCGTCAGTCCATCGATCTGCCTCTCCAGGTGCCCAGTCGCAATCCCACCGACTTGTCGGCGTTGATTTAGACTCCTGCAACTGACTCATATTCCCTTACAATGGAGCCGGCCGTCTGCACTTTGGAGGCGTCCGACACCATGACGGTGATATCGTCCGTGTACACCGACACTGCGCTCCCGAGTCCAATTTCGAAAGGGAGGCCTCTTAACTGTTCCATCTTCCGCAGTAGTAGCTCGTGAGCCAACATATACAGAAGAGGTGACAGCGGGCAGCCCTGACGGACCAAACGTACGATATTAAACGGTTCCGATAGGTGGCCACCGAGCAGGTGCCGCTGTGCATTGCAGCAATCCAGCTTCTGAGAACGAGGGAGTTTAGTTTTTCTTGTTTCAAGGCAATTTTCTGGTTTCAGTCACAGATTCACATATGTGACATCTTGGCTTTCTACCCTCCTCTAACGTTTACAGGTGAGTACCATCTAGTAGATCGATTAGATCGGGTCGATATGGTCATGCTTACATTGTAAGGTCAGTTCAGTACTTATACCTGACCAGTTTTGCTTAGGTATTTTCTTGGTCTCCAAGATTGTCACTTCATCTTCTTCTAAACCTGCCATGATGGCCACCACTAACCAGGTGATGGATATTTCTGGCGGTATATTCAACACACTAACTTTAGCAAGGCGTTGACCGCGATCGTTGGGGATTAAGAAGTTTTCATTCCTCCAAGTGGTTGCGGAATGGAACCTGGCTTCTTCTTCCGTCCCAAATCTTACCTCAATAGTTCCAAACTTCTCTCCTCAGAGATATGGGTCTTCTATTCCCACACGCGCCCAAGACATTTGTAAGGACCGTGCGATCAGGAGAGGTGACGAAGAATGGCTCCTTTAGTACATCGCACGGTCGATACAAATAAAAATATGGAAAGAGGATAAATGAGTGTAAGTGCCAGAAGGAAAAGAGGGACACAACCGGTAGAAGGTTTAACAGAAGATTTTATTGACATGTCAACATGTGTGTCTGTGTGTGTGAGTGCGACATATAAACATAATATTTGACAGGCCGTCATGTAAACAAAGTGTATGTGTATACAAACATGTGGGTATGTGTGTGCGAGAAATACAGAGCATAGAAAAGAATCTATAAGGACGTTGAGAGAAAGTCCAGACACAAGGATGATAAAATACCAGTTCGTATTCAAGGTACACAGTGGTTGAGGCCGCGTAGCAGGGCCAGAGGAGAGGCACATGTCGTGTAAGAAGTTGTGGCTTCAATGCTGCTCCCGGTTACTTGGTACAGGAGTTCTCTCAGGTTGTATTCACTGTTAACCATGGTGAAGTAATTCACAAACAGTGTTGAGATAGAACCTGTGCGAATGCTGTTGGTTGCTGTGTGCGTAGCAAGAAGTTGTTGTAGACGCTAAGAAGATGGAGTCCGTAAGCTGCAGAACGAAGTGTCGATGTTCTCCAGGTGGCTGCTGTTGTGTCGTCGCTGGAACTGGCTGTGTGCTCTGTGGTCAGCGGCTAGACCTCAGAAGGTCTGAAGCCGAGAAGAATGACAACTGTGACGGTGAGAAACTAGCTATTTATATCATACTGTCGGCGCAAACTGGGGTTCAGAAAGACTGTCTCACGCGACCTTATCTGAAGGCTTGGATTGGTTGGGTTGCATCTTGGCGCGCAATAGAACAGGAGATAAAATGTGCCAATACCAACCAATCAGAGTGGTGGACACAACAGGGACCAAAAGTGCGGCCGAAGGCTAGCTGTTATCCACTACGTCCGTATCCATGTATATATAACAGAAAGAGAGAGAGAGAAGTATCCCTTAAAGCGTGCGCTACACATTTTTGTATTTTACTCTCAAGGGCATTTTCCACACGGCGTGATTTAACTCCGATGCAGCGGTATGTGACAGTGCATCTCAAAATATTCTCTATCACGTCGGAGGGAGGGTTTAAAGTTACCTTTCTCCCATTCCTTTTAACAATTTTCCCTACCATGTTAAAATCTTCGTTTATGCGGAAATCCTCCAAATTTCCCGCAACAATCGCAAAAGAAATTACAGCGGAGGCGGTTTTGGTGACGGTGGCAGTGGCGATATTCGGGTTTCTAAGCTTTACTTCTTTAGTATCGTTGTTGTTGTGGTTGTTGTTGTTGTTGTTGTCACTGCAGCTGCTGTTGCTGCTGTTGTTGTCGTCACCGAACGTTTTGACGTTGCTTAGAGACAAAACAGTATTCGCCTCGGTGACGTCATTAAGTGTAGGCCATTCTAAATCTTTGTTCTCATTTTTCTCCGGCAAGGAACACGTCCCATTGTCAATGGCTTCTTTATCAGCCATCTTTGAATAATTAAAGAAAATTGCAAAATATTTACATTTGCCGAAAGTGATAGATTAAACATATATAACAGTAGATGAAGATTCCTCATCAATGATATTATTGTGGTTCATTTTTTTCTAGAAAGGGAGGAGAAATCCAATTAAAAATCCAATTACAATAGGTATTCGTAAGGTAAATTCGTGAACAAATGAAGAAAATCAGTACTTTCTATTAGCAGAATCAAGACAGAGAGAATGGGTTGAATGTAATCTATGGCGAGGGAAAATGGATGTTAGTTCCAGTGTTGAATATATACTAACCAGTATAGCGAGGGGTACTCTTATCCAGAAAGATTAGTGGCTGCGTGTGCAAAGACAAACATATAAAAGATGAAGAAGAGATGTCTTTACACACGCATTCCCTAACATTTCTGGAGAAGAGTGCCCCCCGCTATACTGTTACCATCGTGCAAGCAGTGTTCTTCGTTTCCAATATTTTACAAAAACATGGCTAGTCATGCAGAAATATAACCTTACTTGAAAGCAGGTGAAGGTTGGTAACAGGACCAGCTGTAGAAAGATCTGCTGAAAAAATTCCGTCCCACATAGGCGCAGGTGTTGCTGTATGGTAAAAAGTTTGCTTCCCAACTCCATGGTCTGGGGTTCACTCCCATTGCGTGGCACCTTAGGCAAGTGTCTTCTTCTGTTGCCTCGGGCTGACCCAAGCCTTGTGAGTGGTTTGATAGACGGAAACTAAAAGAAACCCTTCGTATATGTGTGTGTGTGTGTATGTGTTTGTCTCTGGGTTTGTCCCCCCGCCACCGCTTGGGAACCTGTGTTAGTGTATTTACGGCCCCGTAACTTAGGAGTTCGGCGAAAGAAGCCGACAGAATAAGTAGCAGGCTGCAAAAGAAAATAAGTATTGCGGTCGATTAGTTCGACAAAAACTTCTTCAAGGCGATGCTCCAGTATGGCCGCAGTCTAATGACTGAAACAGGATAAAAGGAAAAAAGTAAACTCGTACGAGCATGAAAGGGAGGACGATAAAACGTCCACTTTTCCATGCTTGCATGGGTCAGAGGAATTTGTTGAGGAAGATTTTTCTACAGTTGCATGTCCTTCCTGTCGCTAACCCTCACTTATTTGCAAGCAAGGTAATATTTCCCCATAAGCAGACCACCATTTCAATGGTAATGACATTTATCTACAGCTATTATGTTTGTGTGACAGTGATACTTACATGATGATGATGATGATGATGATGATGAATGAAATTAAGAAGGGAGCGAGTGGCGGGGAAGAAAAATTTCTTGAATATTTTTGTGGTGGGCATGACAGGAGAGGAGCTAGAATTTCTTATTTTCAGAACAACGGAAGAAGGGAGTGAGTGGTGAGGAACAAAAGTTTCCTGAATATTTTGGGTGGTGGACATGGCAGGAGGTGCGGGTATTTTTTTTATTTTGAGTAACACGGAAGAAGGGAGTGGTGGAGAACAAAATTTTGTTGAATATTTTTGTGGAGGGTATGGCAGGAGAGGTGCAGGTATTTCCTACTTTGAGAACCACGGGAGAAGGTAGTGAGCCGTGAGGAATCAAAATTTCCTGAATATTTTTGGTGGAGGGCATAGTAAGAGAGGAGCTATGGTTCGTTCTGTACACTCCAAACTCCTCCGGAAAGAGTTTCTCTTGTATTTTCAAGATAATCTTAATGGCTTCAACTTTTTGACTCACTTCATTACATATAGGGGTCTCTCCGATACTTGCATTAAGTATTCAAGAAACTGCTCCCTCCCCACCCCTCAGTCTTTACCTTAGTCATCCTGTTGATAATCAAAATAGGCTTCACTTTATTTCCTGTTTATATATTTATTACTTAGTTCAGTCATTAGACTGAGGCCATGCTGGGGCACTGCTTTGAAGGGTTTAATCAAACGAACCCCCACTGCCATACTTATTATTATTATTATTATTATTATTATTATTATTATTATTATTATTATTATTATTATTTTTGTAAGGCTAGTACTTATTCTATCATTTTTATGCTGACTGATAGATTACAGGGATGTAAACAAACCAGCACTACTTGTCAAGCAGTGATGAGTGACAAACACAGCAAGCTTCAGTAGAATGTGCTTCACTAAGGAGGTCTTATTTCTTATTTTGAGAACAACGGAAGAAGAGAGTGAACCGTGAAGAACAAAAAGGTGGGCATGGCAAGAGAGGTGCTGGCATTTGTTACTCAGAAAACCACTGCTCTAAAGTTTATGTTTTATGTTTACAGTTTTATACCAGAATATTAAGTTCATCATGATAGCACGCTCTATGACAACGATACAATACATTACAACACAATACAATACAACAAACACCCGCCACTGGAGTTAACGATACTGCGATATATTTCAATATCATATTTACTTCCTTAACAATGTCATGCTCGTTATATCACATACAACTCATGTAACGACAAAAGAAAGATAAAAATAACAAAAAAGAAAGCATCTCATGTTTCCTTGATGCAATGTTTAAGCCTTAAATACTTCAACTTCTCTCTCTCTCTCTCTCTTTTCCCCACACCGTTTACTTGAGAGTTCGTATTCTCAATATAATGAAAAGTACGTAAAGATTAAGCTTCATTTTCGAAAGTTAAACATTAATTTCGCCTTGAGCAGTTTCTTAATCCAACTAATCATAGCTTAGACATGCCTAGTGGCTATTAGTCAGGATAGCTCGTTCCACTTATGGTTGTTGTTGATCCCATATATGGGAATGGTTATATTCATACATACATAATCATACACACACACACATATGTACATATATATATATATATATATATATATATATATATATATATATTACCTGTTTCAGTCATTAGACTGCAACCATGCTGGGGCAAACATGTATGTGTATATATATATATATATATATATATATATATATATATATATATATATATATATAAATATATGAGAATTTTTAAAATCTTAGGGAATAATACGTATTCCAGGTTATCAGGACATTTACTATTTTACACTTTACTAATGCAATGTAAACACTATCATTTATAATATTACAAATTTGGGATTTTACCAATAGAACCGCAACTCCAATAACCTTATTGTATGGTATACACATAGAAAGTTATATCCAATAAAATAATATAAGCATTAAAAAAAACCTACTATAAAATACAATAAAATTGTTTGAAAATATATTTGACAAAAATATGTCTAACTTACCTGTTATTAGTCTATGGGGAAAGAAGTCAGCGTCATATTGGGTGAGATTTC
Source organism: Octopus bimaculoides (assembly GCF_046866305.1). NCBI lineage: Eukaryota > Metazoa > Mollusca > Cephalopoda > Octopoda > Octopodidae > Octopus > Octopus bimaculoides. The sequence continues at coordinate 73,180,976 of NC_142929.1, read as the reverse complement.
TTGGCAGCCATTGCCATCTCCGAGACTGGAGCGAGACCTCACCTGCATCCATTTGCCATGCGCGAGCTCACAACGAGGCTTGTGATGGCAAAACTATAAAAGGAAAGAAACCTCGAGGTTCGATCTCACTTTTCCCGCTGCCACTGCCAGCAGAGCACACTTCACTGGCTAAACCTCTAGGCTAGTCCGCTTGTCGCATCTCCTGAGGCAATGGCCCGCGTAATGGAGAACGATGAATTCATACCGCATGAGATGGCTGCAAAAGAGCAACATACCACACCTGTGTATATATTGTTAATAAAAACTAATGGAGAACCTGCGTTTTGCCTAATACTTCTTTACTCGACTGCTGGAGCCTTAGCAACACGAAGAATAAGAAATTAATAGGAGAAAGGCGATATTCAACCGATATCAAGAACCTTGCCTCTCATTATACGACCATAGGTGGCATTCCTTTGAGTCAGTAGGTATAGGTTAAAGTAGTAAAGAAAGGCAAACAATTAGACAATGCAGGACAAAGACATTTTAATTTTCATTTGATCGAATCTAAAAATTAGCCATTTAACTAATGGTAAAAATAACATGAAATGATAAAGATAGTCTCTGACAGCTGTTTCTGGGACATCCCAGCTATTTGGGCATCGTATCGAGCGAAGACTTTATAAGTTGGGCACACCGTCATCGGAGAAATATAGGTCAGACTGTGGAAGAATGTTCCTCATCAATAATATTTGTTGTAGTTTATTATGAGCAGGAGCTCACACCAGAATGTATTATTTATTCCTCTTCTCAATATTCACACAACTTTAGAACTGCTAGCATTCATTCTCCCTCAGGAATAAATACCCCTCAACATACTGAACGCTATATATCTAATACAATGCTCTTACCTATCTCTCTTTTCTCTCTCTCCACAATCTATTATTTATTCCTCTTCTCAGTATTCACACAACTTTGGAACTGCTAGTATTCATTCTCTCTCTGAACTGAATACCCCTCAATATACTGAACAATATATATCCAATACATACCTCGTAGCTACCTATCTTTTTTCCCACTAGAATGTAACTTTGATCCTCCTCTCAGTATTTGCACCACTTCGTGGAGGAGATAAACAAATGATAACTGTAATTAACAATGTATTCTATTTGAATATAAGTATGAAATGTTATCTCTCCTTATATTGAAAATGATAATATAAGAGAAATGATTAACATATCGGTTTAAAACATTATTTTTTTTTTAATGTTTTAAAGAAATTGATGAAATACATCATTTTATTGAAGTGTATATAATAAAAAGGTAAGTATATTTGGGTTGTGTCAATTATGAAATGAATATACTTATCCAAAAAGTAGGCTTAGAATCATAGAATAATATATATATATATATATTTATGTGAATACAACGACAAAATGGACGATATATTTAAATAACTATATCAAGGTATTAATTTAAAGATAATTAATGTAATTAAATAATATTATTATGAATTTATTACATGTAATGAGCAGGAAAAACTAACGACTGATCTTATATTGTTGTTTCTAACTAAAAACGGGGTTTAAAATGTATATAAGATGGCAGTTACTAAAATGTTAAATAAGAATATTGTTTTTTTTTTTAAATATATAACCCCTTATATGGTATTTCAAGATGTGCATATGCATGCTTATTTTTTTGACCAGCAAATAAGGGAGAATCGAGGGCGATGTTTACTTAAATATACAGGGAGGGAATAATAAGTAGATAACCATACGAATGAAAGGAAATGAATACCAACAAAGTTACGCTTGTAAGCTTCAGTTCTGAATTTGAATTGACGAATGAAGGAATAACATATAAATTAGTTAGAAAACGAAATTAATATAAAATGATCACAAAGAAGAAAACTAAAGGTACTAATTTTAGATATTTATTATCCACTGACGAGCTCCAAATGCCATAATATAATAATGTGTATTACTTTTGTTGAAATACCTATTCTTCAATTGTATACCCGAAATATGGTCTTTTGCGACAGAAACAGCTGTCTGGTTGAATTAAATAACTAATCCATATTAGCATTAAAACCTGTTCCATTTATTTGATGACATTTATTGGACTCCGTCGAATAAATTGATTCTTCTAATGATTTTTATTTATATATATTCATACGGAAATGAAAGGGATTCCTTAAATAAAGTATGATAAAAGAAAAACCTTGGAAACCTAGGGAATAATGCCCTAAACGGAAGAAGTATTTTCATTCGGAAAAATATAATACACGCATACATGTATTGTAACCTTTAAATAAATAATATATATATATATATATATATATATTATTTATTTATCTATTTAAAGGTCACAATACATGTAGTAAAGCGCTAATAATAGTTTCATATGTTGAGAACACTCAAACATATTCTTCAGGTGCAAACTACATATAACGAACCACAGAAATTGGATGATAGAAGAAACGCGAAAAATCTGAGAAAGCAGTATATAGAAATTGCAGACAGTAAACAACGGAAAACGGAAACCGAAAAATAGAAGCAAAAATGTCAAAAATAAAAAGTAAAATGGTATAAGAGCTATCCTCCTTAGACCTTAAATAGTAAGGCTGGAAAGATATCGAGTCAGTCAAGAATAGGCGGAATTTTCCAATTCTTCAAAATATATTTATACATATGCATGCAACTACTGAAAATTTCTAACCTGGAGTTCAATAGAGTGTTAGGGGGTCTTAAATCCAAACAGGATCTGTTCTCTTTCGCCAAACAAAGTCTACATTTATTCGATCCATTCACATAAGGTGTGGATTTCTCAATTACTTTCCATTTAATCCCATGCGGTGTTTCGTTATCTATCAAAGTCCATACGTAGCTAGCTTTACTTTTGTCCCAATGTCGGAAGGAGGGTATGTGATTGGCATACTGATTTTTAAACTCATCTACACGGATCACTACATTATATATATATATATATATATATATATATATATATATATATATATAATGTAGTAATCTGTGTAGGTGAATGCAATTCTGTATACCTCCGTATATGCGTGTGCATATATATATATATATATATATATATATATATATATATATATATATGTGTGTGTGTGTGTGTGTGTGTGTGTGTGTGTGTGTGTGTGTGTGTGTGTGTGTGTGTGTATACATACATATATGTATATATATATATATATATATATATATATATATATATATATATATATTCACACCGAGGAAGAGAGAGAGAGTGTGTATGTGTGTGTGTAGTATTATATTACGCTATAAATGCATATATCTATACGACGATAACATAGATGACCAGTAATGAAAGACCACAACCGTATTAGATGAATAACAGAGATATTTATTATGGCGTTAAAGATGTATGTCTATGTGTGAGTGTGTATGTGAGTGATACATGTATGTGTATGTGAGTTATTACAGCAAATAGAAAGAGTCAATAACACGTGAGCAATTATACCAGATCTTTAGTACACTATAGGAAAAGTTCTGTATGTGAAAGTGAGGCGGCTGAGTGTGGCAGAGCTGATCACTAGTTGTGATGTCGTGGCATCGATGCCGGGCCGTGATTCTTGTTATACAGATGTTCGTCGCTGGCTGAGAATTTCTTGTCTGTTTAAGAACTCTTGTCTGTTTATTTATCGTGGTGAAGCTGAGTCACCTAACAGAATCGAAGAGAGAGATGTGTGCCGCGGTGGTTTGGTTTGGTGTACATAGTAAGTCGTGTTGACGCTGGTGGTGTAGAGGCTGCTTGGTAGTAATCGTGTTGGTCATGACGATGATGCTGGTTAGTAGTCGTAGACTCGTATTGCTGATGTGGCGACGGCGGTGGTCATCGTTGGCTGGACGAAGCTGCTGAAGTGGTCGCTGGCTGCTGCTGCTGTTGTGTGGTACACGGAACAGTCTCTAAGAGAAACTGGACCGAGACAAATTTGGTTGCCGTGTTAAAGCTATTTATAACAAACTATGGGCTCCCGATGGCTTCAGAATTTTACTCTATCACGTGACCTTATTGGGGGCTGTGATTGGTCAGTTTGTGTTCTGGCGGGAACGGTTCGAAGAAGTTGCCGATTCGAATAATAATCAGTCACGTGATGACAAGGAATGGGTTCTCTACTACGCTCGCATTTATTTATATGTAAATGAGAAGATTGTATGTAATGGCGATAGTAGTTTGTATCTAATGGCGGGAGGTAGTTTCACTACATAGGTATCTGAATGTGTGTATTTATATATACATAATAAACATATACATATGCTTCGGAGTATGTACAAGTAATAACTGTAAGCTTGCATAAGCCGGTGTCTGTGTGTCTATGTATGTATGTATGTATGTATGTATGTATGTATGTATGTATGTATGTATTTGGTGACTATATGCATAGTGTCATATAAACATATACATAAATACGTAAAAACTTTATTCTACTTCTTTTGTATATTTCAGTAAGCTTATTATCCCATTAAAAATTGTTTACACTTGCGCCATTTTTACCTGTGCCATTATTACCATTCGCTGTAGATGAGTGATAAAGGAATCCGCTTTGCAGCCATGTGGTTTTTACGTTCAGTCCCACTGCGTAGCAACTTGGGCAAGTGTCTTCTCCCTAGTGAATGAATTTAGTTGGCTGAAACTGTGTGGAAACCCGTTGTATATATGTATATAGGTTCATCTCCACTGCATAGAACCTTGAGCAAATACTTTTCGCAATTGGTCCGGGCAAACCAAATCCTTGTGAAGGAATTTGTTGGATGGAAACATTATGTGTGTGTGTATATATATATATATATATATATATATCACAACACATTCTTTATTTTCTCTCCTTGTTTCTTTCTGTGTTCCTTTCTGTGGAAGAGCGTAGGCTCGAAAAGACTTTTTCACTTCCCGAGCGTTAAACTAATACATCTGTTTGTTGTCTACACCACCTGTCTTCGTCTTTTGTTTTTTGTTGTGAATTCCCCCTATATATATGTATATATATATACACACACACACGCACACACGCACACACACACACACACACACATACACACACACACACACACACACACATATATATATATACACATATATATATGTAGTATGTGTGGGTTATTCTTTTTTGCCTTGATGTCGTATAGTAGTAGTAAATGAGTGCCACTATCACGCAAGCGCTGTCCTTTGCTTCAAATCTTATGTAGAAACATGTCGCCTGTTCATGGAGGCATATTTACCTTTTCGGAATCAGTTGAGGATTAGCGACAAGGATATCCAGTTGCAGAAACTCTGCCTCAACAAATTCCGTCCGACCCATGCAAACGTGGAAAAGTGGTCGCTAAATAATGATGATGATGATGATGATGATGATGATAATGACGACGATGATGATGATGATGATGATGGTGATGATGATGATGATGGTGATGATGATGATGATGGTGATCGTGATGATGATGATGATGATGATGATGATGATGATGGCGATGAGCTTAGCTATTACCCTGACAGCCTATTTCTGCAATTCCTGGCATTATTTAATTTACTAGAAGAGGGTTATATAATAACTAAGTTGTCATCCTATTATGAAGAATTGGTACCTTCCTGTTTGGTTATTAAATCGTGTGGCGTTTAATTCAGTCCAATCCAATGTTTATCGACCGTTCCAGTACTGCCGTTGTTGTTATCACTTCACTAATCGATAACAGACCATTAACATTTGAACATTTTCAATATTCAATGCAAAAAGTATTCACAACTGACTAATCGTGGAAGAAGGGCCACCAGCAACGATACCAACAAAAAAAAAACTTTATGTGTGTGTGTGTGTGTGAGTGTGTGTGTGTGTGTGTGTGTGCCTGTGTGTGTGCCTGTGTGTGTATACGTGCGAGCGCGAGCGTGGATTCGTACGTGTATATGTGTACGTATTATATATATATATATGTATTATATATATATGTATATATATATATATATATATATATATATGGATGTATCATATATATGTATATATATATATATAAATATATATATATATCCATATCGTATGAAAGGTATTGGTATCTAGAAGACCCAAAGAGTGGCAGGTAACACTAAGCAAGTGCTTTGGACAGACCGTAGTTAAACTCTTGGTTCGATAGTGATACGAGTGAAGAGTTTAATGTGGGTCTTGTATTAGCATGCATATATATATATATATATATATATTAGACAAAATAAGATAACAAAGCCAAGGCTGTGAGTAGTTTTCAGGACATTTATAAGGAAAAAGATATAGATATAGTCTTGCAGCTGTTTCTGGGATATTATGGATATCCCTTCATCAGAGACGATGTGAGATGGTTAAATAGAGGTAAATATTTGAGTTCGAAATAAGGAATTATTGTGGAAAAGGAGGAGATAAATATAGAGGGAAATAAGAGAATGAAAGTAGAAGTAAAATATAAAATATATAAAGATATTGTAGTTGTAGTTCCATTATTCGAGGAAAGTGGTGTATAGAAGTGGTAAAATAGTTTCCTGTACATGGATGTAAGTTCCAGTACTGATTTCTATGAATTCGCTTGCGAAGGTGAGGGCTTTATCTAGCAGTTCTTTAGAGATAGGGGCATAAAAATCGACAATATCGAACTGCGTGAATCTCGCTTTATTCTTATTCTTAACTAGCAGAGATACCCGGCGTTGCCCGTGTTACATGCAATTGAAAAATGAGACTTTTCTGTTATATTTTCTGTAAGGAACTGGAATACATATGATTCGAATTTCATCAAAATTGCACATGAGGGTTCTTTCCCTCTTTACACACCCTAAAAAAATTCTAATCATGAGACATGTATCCCATACTATTGATCTTTATGCGCATTTTCCAAAATTTCAGTCTTCTGGAACCTGTAAAAAAGATTTTGCTTCTGCAAAATGGAGCTCATGGAGCTATAAAATGTGGGAATGAAGGCCCCTATTGGGGGTGGGGGTGTTAATGTCAACCATAGAAGTTGAATTGTTGGGAATGTTTTTACTTGGGTCTTATAGTATGCCTGTATATATGTGAGAGTATAGTCTCACTTTAATAGTTTCAGTATGAAATTGAAAATATTAAAGTGAAAATATTTGAAATTACAGTAGCGACATGTTATTGTTTCACTTTTGACAGGTAATACTGAAATAGTGGAATAGTTTCAGTGTTAGAGTGAAAGTATCTGACATTACAGTAGAGTGATGTTATTGTTTCATTTTTGACACATAATACTCGAACTATGCCAGAAGTTAAAAGTTTTTTGGCCTAAGACACTACATGGACCTTAAAAGAATTTTGCTCCTGAAAAATGGAGCTCAGGGAGCTGAAAATTGTGGGAGTGTGTGTTGGTACTCGTTGCATCTGACAAGTCTGAAGTAACACGAAATGAAGTGCCTGGTTCAAGAACACGATGTGTCACATGGTCCAGGAATTGAACATATTGGTGATGGGTGTATTAATGTCAACCAGAGAAGTTTAATTGTTGGGAATCTTTTTAACTTGTGTGTAATATGTATTGTTTGAATTTCTTTAAAATAGGAAATATATGTATGTTCACTGGGTTTGTAAAAGAGAGCAAAGCTACAGGAAAGCAAAAGACGAATGATCACGATAATCAGTCAGCTACCGTAGCCTAGTCGTTACTACTCCCCAATGTAGGATTCCTCACCATACAGGTGACAGGTACAGCTTTAAGATGCATTATGGATCTATAGCAATTGGAAGGGCATGACTCAATAGAAACAACAATGTGTGACGTTTGGAGCAAAGGGAAATGAAAGTGTCGCCTCTGGAGTTTGCAAATGACCACTCTACCGATAGGTAACTGGGCAGAAAATATTTACAATCAATAAATGTCTTAGAACAACCAGTCACTCATCTGGGAAGGCCTTGAAATCAATGTTACCAACTGGGGACTATATGTGTCGCAGTGGTAATAAAAAGATTCAAAGGAGGTCTGCAACGAAATAATTTTACTCATCACTTTGCAAGTGAATCAGTGGAGGCAAAGATGAATCTCATTTACTTGACAATTTATGCACCACATTGCAGAAACCACAATGTAAGTATATCTGAAAGGATAGTCTTACACTGTTGTACCGTTGAATTACAAATAATGCTCATCTGTTATGTTCGGGTGACCCTATAGCTACCAATGGTACGACTGTATTCGTCTTTGCTTAGGAAAAATGACTAAATTGTGGGTGTGAAGTCCCCATGAAGGGGTCTTTGTAACTTCTAAGAAGAAAAAATTTTAGAAATATTACTTTATTTGTGTGTAATCTGTATGGTTAAAATTTCATCAACATCAAAAATATATGAATTTTCATGGGGGTTATGGCCATTATGCATAGAATATAATTTTCAAATTTCTTAAAGATCCATTCAATACTTTTGACGTAGTTTTGGATAAGAAAACATATGACTAATGTGTGTGTTTGTGTGCATATATATGTGTGTGTGTATGGGTGTATATATGTATAGATATCTGTATGCATTTATATATGTGTACATATTAGATGTACACCTATATATATACATCTACACATATGTATACATATACATGTATGCATATAGATCTATATCTATATATATATCTATATCTATATATATATCTATACATATACGTTGACATATACATGTATATGTATACATA
>NC_142929.1:73162307-73167307 GCF_046866305.1 Octopus bimaculoides | reverse complement strand
TAACTCTTCCCAGAGTTACCTCGCTTCGGTATTTCCCATGGTTAAAGATTAAAGAGCTAGAAACGTTGCATCTGGGGACCCGACAGATGGCATCATTGATCAGATATGGCGTTTTTACACCTTTTACCATAAGAGAATTTTTTCTCCATGGTCACAGCTGTGAATTTACCTTGAGAAGTAGAAATATGTCACAAGCATATTCTAATTAACTTAAAGTTCGCTGATACCTAAACACCGCTTTAAACATACACATATATATTTAATGCACAATATATGGGTTTATCTAATCCAGTGATAATCACGAAATAGCTCCTTGAGTGGATCCAACTACTAACCACATAGTAAACGAACACGTGGGAGTGTAATGTTGAATCCCATGCAGCTGAAATCCAGCAAATCCAGTCAGTGAAAGTTATTTCATGAGGAGTAAATCCAATAGAAAGGAAGTCAGGTGTGAGATGTATATATTTATTTCACCAGCTGATATCCATAGGATGACGGCCGTTTCGTAGCCAAAAAGGCGTCACCCTATGGATATCAACTGGTGAAGTAAATATATTCATTTCATACCGCCTGAATTTATTTATATTAAACCCCTCTTTCTCTTTCTTTATTTCTTTCTTTCTTTCTTTCTTTCTTTCTCTCTCTCTCTCTCTCTCTCTCTCTATATATATATATATATATATATATATATATATACATATATATGCTCTTTTACTCTCTTTTACTCTTTTACTTCTTTCAGTCATTTGACTGTGGCCATGCTGGAGCACCGCCTTTAGTCGAGCAAATATATATATATTCTATCATTTATGCGAGAGAAGACTTAGTGTGCTTACAGATTTATAAATGGTGTTCTCAATTGAATTCACATTGTCTTCAAAATTAAACCCAGCGCTTCCTACATATCGATAGACCGATATCAATACCTATCATATAAACACCAGTATCGATCTGATCGAATATAGCCATCTTCTATGAATTAACAGCTTTATGTCACTGGAAGAAATTATTGGAAGTTTAAAGCTGTGTCTTTCAATTTTGTTTGTTTCTGTTTTTCCTGTTCAGAATAACATAGTTGCTGACGAATATGAACAGTTGTGTAGAGATTCGTGAGAGAAACATGTTTTTTCTTTCTTTTTTATAAATTATTTTGTCAGTAGGGCCATAAGACTGGTGAGAAGGATGAAGGAAAGTATTCTTGAAACTGCAAGCTTGACCTGAATGCTCGGATCATCTATAAACCCATAACCAGCCATTTCAATTCATCAGACCACATCTTTGATTACATCTTAGTATACGGATTTGCTGTAAACCAGCCTAGGCTGTCTGAAGTGACCGGGCAAATCAGCGCGTCGCCTGGAGAGTCACATGTTTGAGAGGTGGGAGCATGTCTTGTGTTTGGGATCTTGGAAACAAAAAGGAAAAAGGAAAATAATAAATGAAATAAACAATTTAGTTCTATTTGTGATAAAACTTATAAATTCTTAATTTTTTTATTCCACCTGAAATTTTAAAAAAAAAGAAGATATATTTGCATGTTGTTTTAACGTGGGAGAGTCATTTTGAAAGTAAGAAAAACATGCACTGATTCTTTATTATTATTATTATTGTTATTATTATTATTATCATTATTATTATTATTATCATTATTATTAAGACGGCGAGCTGGCAGAATCGTTAGCACACCGAGCGTAATGCTTAGCAGTATTTCGTCCGTCTTAATATTCTGAGTTCAAATTCTGCCAAGGTCGACTTTGCTTTTCATCCTTCCAGGGTCAATAAAATAAGTACCAGTTGAACACTGGGGTCGATGTAATCGACTCAACTCATCCCCAAAATTGCTGCCTTTGTGACAAAATTTGAAACCATTATTATTATTATTATCATTATTGAATGAGAGAGTAGCGCATACCATGAAATTGACACTGGGGTACAAATACAGGAAGCCCAATATACCCATCATGACTACCCGTTTGATACAGCAGACACATTCATCGCAACCATATGTACGCGACATGGTGATTTCATAGCAAGATAGACATGCTCTTACACTCTGCTCTTTTTCCCCGTCTCAAAGTGAGTACCGCACACTTTGAGATACCGAATTCCATCCCTATATCCTTGCTGCACATCTGTGCAGTTTCAACCAGCCTCTCCATTTCAGACTCTGTTTTTGCAAACAGTTTTAAGTCAACATTGAAGAGAAGATAGTTGAGACGAGGTCCATTCTTTCTCAGCTCATAGTGCGCGTTGATTTTACGTAGGACTACAGAAAGTGGGACCAAGGCTATAACAAATAATAGAGGTGAATAAGAGTCTCCCTGGAAGATACCTCTTTTGATTGTTACTTCGGCTAAGTGCTGGTTGTTACAGGAAAGACGTTTCCCAACTAGGTATGCTGTTTTTAATCAGTGCACACACGTTCTCAACTATTCCATACATGTTGAGTGTTTCCAAAATCCACGAATGCGGCAACATGTCGTAAGCCTTTTTAAAGTCTATCCAGGCCATGCAGAAGTTTTTTTGATACCGCTTGCAGTTCATTATTACAACTTTGTCTATCACAAGGTGGTCCTTGGTGCTCTTTTCGGCATCCCTATTATTCTACTGAAAGTAGATTATTTTCTGCAAGGAACGTATATATTTTTCCTGCGAAGAAAATATGCCTGTTAATACTTTCCATAAGAGGTTAAGAAAAGCAATAGGTCGATAATTGCTAACCTCATTGCCTTTTAACCGATCTTTCATCAACAATGTTGTCTTTCCCTCTACAATCCACTCCGGAACTGCACCACTCTGTAGGCAATTGTCTAATTGCAACGCAATTCGCTCGTGTGTTAACTTAAACCACCTGAGCCAGTAACCTTGAATTCCGTCTGGTCCTGCCGCTTTCCAGTTTGGCAGTTTTGATACCCGTGCAATGACATCTTCCGTTGTTATGCGCGCATGGTCCTGTCGTGGAGCCCCCGCGTGATGGAGTTCGGATCTCACGGAATGAATCCACTCAGCACCGTGGTTGCGGGAAACTTCTTGCTCCCAGATGCTATTCCAAAATTGGCGTGTTACCTCTGCTTCAAGAGGTATATCATCTTCTGTATCTCTTCCTAAGCTCTTAAAAAACTGCCTCTGTTTATTTGAGAATAACCTGTTTTTGCTGGAACTGCGATATGCGATCAGTGTAACGTTGCACCTTTAATGCTTTTGTCTGCACACGTTGATTTAGAGTTTCGATAACAGTTTTGAACCTTTTCTTTTCTATTTGGTATTTTGCGTCAAGATATGCCCTTGCACATTTTTTAGTATTTTTCCATTGCCCTTTGGACCATTCTTCTATGCGACTCAGGTCTTTACGCAAAGTTTTAATATCGCCTTCAATTTTCCGCATCCACCATAGCTCCTTTATTATTATTATTATTATTATTATTATTATTATTATTATTACTATTGTTATTGTTGTTGTTGTTGTTGTTGTTGTTGTTGTTGTTGTTGTTGTTATTATTAGCGAGATTTATATATCTTAAATTTGCAGAGGAGTTTGTAGTGGGTAGTTTAGCTTAATCGGTCAAAGCATCGTGACGCGTAATCACGCGGATGTGAGTTCGAGTCCGCAGTTAGCCACCTACACTTTTCTCTGCAAAATAGGGGTAGTTTATCCTGTTCAGGCTATATTATTAGCATTATTCTGCGATTGAGAATTTAAAATCACTTCTTTAATTATTATTGTTATTTCATTAGTTTCCTCAATGTTGTTAGGATTCTATGTTCTCACTGTAACGGCTGGAATTTAGTTTTCCGCTTGGGAAATAGTTACTTTCGTTACTTTTAAGCTGGCAGAATCATAAGCGCGTTGGACAAAATGTTTAGAGGTATTTCTTCCTGCTCTACATTCTGAGTCTAAATCTCTCCAAGGTCAACTTTGCCTTTCATCTTTCCAGGGTCGATAAAATAAAAAACCAGCCAAAAACTGGGGTCGATGTAATCAACTAACCTTCTCTCGCTAAAATATCTGGCTTTGCGCCAAAATTTGAAGCAAAATATTGTCAAGCTCTTAGAATTGTTAGAGAGTGAAGCAAATTGCCTAGCAGTATTTTCCCGAATTTAAACGTCACGAGTTCAAATCCTACCGAGATCAAAATTATCTGTCATTCTTTCGGGATCGATAAAAAAATTAAGTAATAGTTAAGTACTGGGATCAATGTAATCAATTTGCTCACTCTTCCTAACATTGCTGGCCTTGTACCGAAATGTGAAAGAATTATTAGTCAATTAGTTAAGCAATCAATTGTTCAAATAAATCAATCAGTTGGTTTGGTTTGGTTTGGTTGGGTATGATTTGCTTGCTAGGGTCCTTTCGTTGTTATTCGCAATCTCATTAATGACATGCCTTCGTTACTCCAGATCTGTTTTGTGGTTTGTAAGGGCACAGAATTTCAGCTTACTCGTGTTACCACTAACCCTAGAGCCGGTCCTGCACACCACATACCCTCACATACGCACAAACACAAAGAGAAAGAGAAATTAACATATCTTTATGCGTGGCACAATTTTTCCAGTAATCTTAAACAAATGCTCTTTTACTTTATTTCTCTTTTCCTCATATCTATCTGCCTCTACCTCCCACCTCCCACTTTCGGGCACTCGATGTGAATTGCGTATGTACCTATTAAGTCTCATTCCTATCCCTTACGTCAATCTATGCACTACAGTTCCTCTCCTGCAAAAAAACTATAAATTTTGTTTCCTTTCTGTTCCACTAACCTCCTATTAACACCATTTCCGTTCAGTTACACCCTTTCTTCTTATCGTTCTCCTAAATCCTCAGCAAATATATCGTTGAGAGAAATCGTACAGAATCACACAGGACAAAAAAATAAAGCAAACGTTAACATATTTAAAGTAGAGCGTTTAAAAGAAAATGGCTTACGAATTTTCTAGATATAATATGATAAAGAAAGAGGTAACAAACTGCACCGACTGAAAGTGCGAGACAAACAAAT
>NC_142929.1:73152307-73157307 GCF_046866305.1 Octopus bimaculoides | reverse complement strand
TACTGTTGCTTTTAGCCCCAGGAGGACATCTCCTCCAGCTGGCTTATCGACACACGACTGTGTCCTGTTTGCCAAGGGTAGTTATCCCTCTCACCAACATCTGCAGCACGAACGGATCCGGATTTCAGGGTTATTTCCCTTCGTCGGCGTCCGATAGCCGCTGACCTTGGTGAGAGAGACAAAAACCTGGCAATCTTATATCTTCTTTTCAAGTGAAATTCTTCACTGATATCGAAAAGGTGAAAACAAGCAATGTTAATTCTCTAAATGAAGTATTAACAGTAACTGCACGATAAAGTGTAGTATATTGCCACTTAAGTGTGGCTGACCCCTAGGGGTGGATGTTACTGTTGCTTTTAGCCCCAGGAGGACATCTCCTCCAGCTGGCTTATCGACACACGACTGTGTCCTGTTTGCCAAGGGTAGTTATCCCTCTCACCAACATCTGCAGCACGAACGGATCCGGATTTCAGGGTTATTTCCCTTCGTCGGCGTCCGATAGCCGCTGACCTTGGTGAGAGAGACAAAAACCTGGCAACCTTATATCTTCTTTTCAAGTGAAATTCTTCACTGATATCGAAAAGGTGAAAACAAGCAATGTTAATTCTCTAAATGAAGTATTAACAGTAACTGCACGATAAAGTGTAGTATATTGCCACTTAAGTGTGGCTGACCCCTAGGGGTGGATGTTACTGTTGCTTTTAGCCCCAGGAGGACATCTCCTCCAGCTGGCTTATCGACACACGACTGTGTCCTGTTTGCCAAGGGTAGTTACTGCAGTTACTGTTAATACTTCATTTAGAGAATTAACATTGCTTGTTTTCACCTTTTCGATATCAGTGAAGAATTTCACTTGAAAAGAAGATATAAGATTGCCAGGTTTTTGTCTCTCTCACCAAGGTCAGCGGCTATCGGACGCCGACGAAGGGAAATAACCCTGAAATCCGGATCCGTTCGTGCTGCAGATGTTGGTGAGAGGGATAACTACCCTTGGCAAACAGGACACAGTCGTGTGTCGATAAGCCAGCTGGAGGAGATGTCCTCCTGGGGCTAAAAGCAACAGTAACATCCACCCCTAGGGGTCAGCCACACTTAAGTGGCAATATACTACACTTTATCGTGCAGTTACTGTTAATACTTCATTTAGAGAATTAACATTGCTTGTTTTCACCTTTTCGATATCAGTGAAGAATTTCACTTGAAAAGAAGATATAAGATTGCCAGGTTTTTGTCTCTCTCACCAAGGTCAGCGGCTATCGGACGCCGACGAAGGGAAATAACCCTGAAATCCGGATCCGTTCGTGCTGCAGATGTTGGTGAGAGGGATAACTACCCTTGGCAAACAGGACACAGTCGTGTGTCGATAAGCCAGCTGGAGGAGATGTCCTCCTGGGGCTAAAAGCAACAGTAACATCCACCCCTAGGGGTCAGCCACACTTAAGTGGCAATATACTACACTTTATATATATATATATATATATATATATATATATATATATATATATATATATATATATATATGTATATATATATATAAATTTGAAGATAAGCAACAAAAATTCAATAGGTTATAGCAGTACGTACGTTTCGTACAAGCTCCATTTATTCATGTTGTGAGAACACCACAGAATGTACAATGAAAATGTACTCCTCGGCTGCATAATGGAATTTCTTTCAAAAAACAAGAGTAAGAGAAAACATATCATGATATGTTTTCTTCTCTTACTCTTGTTTTTTGCAAACATCCTCAAAATGACTTTCTAAAATGAAATTCCATTATGAAGCCGAGGAGTACATTTTCATTGTACATTCTGTGGTGTTCTCACCACATGAATAAATGGAGCTTGTACGAAACGTACGTACTGCTATAACCTATTGAATTTTTGTTGCTTACCTTCAAATTTTTATTCACCAAATCTCTTGATTTTGTTTTTGGTTTTAATCCTACCAAATTCTGGTGCCTCAAACATTTTAAGTACCACATATAATCTTTTGATTAAATCTATATTATTATTATTATTATTATTATTATATATATATATATATATATATATATATATATATATATATATATATATATATATATATATATATACACATGCATGAATGCATGCATGTATGTATGTATGTATGTATGTATGTATGTATGTATGTATGTGGATGTTCTGATGCGAAAGAGATTTGACTGCTATTTCTGACGACTCCATTGTAAAAGTGGTCAAGGAAATGCGTCTTGTTTTTGCTTTGTTTTCTTTCATTCACTGTATTGTCATATTGTGTGACGAATTATGTGGCCTGGTTTCTGTCCCGGATGGAGCCATTTCATTTAATCTAAGAAAAATGCAATCTTAAAGTTTTAATCACAACCCCATTATAATTCTCGACTTCTCAATCCTGCTTATGTTTAAATAGTGAAATTGGAAACATCAGGAGCCCATATTTTAGGAATGAGTAGAGAGGAAGTGATTTTAATTACCAATTACAGAGTGCTAATTATTCCACAATTAAGCAATTGTGTCACTGAGGCTTCACCGGTAAATTTACCTCATTATCTTACGATGTAACTATTATGTATATTTCTATCTACTATTTCGGGATAAAACACTATATATATGTGCCGCAGAGCTAGAAGGAAGTCCTGACGGACAAGAAATAATTTTAGCAATAAAAAGAATACTTGTGTGCTTTTGTGTGTGCTTTTGTGTGTGCGTGTGTTTGTGTGTGTGTGTGTGTGTGTGTGTTTGGGGGGGGGAGAAAGAGAGTATAGACACACACACACACAAAATGGACACTGTATGCTTCAAATACAGCTCAATGTTGAGCATTTGATGGCTTTGCGCGAAAACACCGTCAAATACACTCTTCAACCTCTCTCTCTCCCTTTGTGTGTGTGTGTGTGTGTGTGTAGTTAAGTTTACCAGTGTGTCTTGGAGTGCACTGTTGTTTCGCTTTATGCTAGAGTGTAACTTATCGCTTCGATAAATAGAAATCAATGGAATGAGTGCCTAACTTAAAATATAGCTCGAGAAGGATGGGAGTCTATTTAAATGACTATTGTATCCCCACAGAAATTTGTGGTCCTGAGTGCTAATGTTAAAAATCAATATTTATATGTAAGAGGTTCAAATGAATCGAAATACAAACAGAATGTTACTTCAAAGCATATATATATAATTCGTGTTCGTGGGAAGAGCCATTTTAACGATGCGTCCTGCCCTAACTCTTCGAAACGCCGGTGTTTTAATGGTGGCAGCTGATGAAGGATATGTTCTCTATGTGGCCTGCTTGTTTTTTGTACCTTGTTTATCATTTTGTCCATGTTCTTTTGTAACGTTATGTACCGAGATATGTATCTATATGTACATGTAGATGAAGGTTTGTACATGCATGTACATATATATGCATATACTCATATATTGTTTGTATATATATATATATATATATATATATATGCATGCATATACATACACACATATACATACACATTATATGCACTGATTAATTAGTTATGCTGAGCCGTGCATAAAGAAAAAATTATTTTCATACACTTTTTCTTTTTCTCCTTTTGTTTCTTTTCCTTTTTTCTTTTTCCGCCAAGCTGCGAACTGTATTAAATGTAAACTACTCTATCTTTCTATACCTGAAACTTTGTTGCTTACGTCAGAACATAAATAGTAACAACTTACAGAACATGTTGCCAGTATGTCGTTCTCCGTATCTGAAATAATGCAACATTCAAATGAAATATGTTAACATTCTCTCACAAAGTAATAACAGAATGACAAACAGCGCGTGCACGAGAGAAAGAAAGAGAGAAAGAGAGAGCGAGAGCGAGAGAGAGAGGTCAAATTTTATTTATTTTCTGCAATACTTTCAATAAATTTTATTTCAATAATTTTATTTTGTGCTAATTTGGAGTAACAATCATATCAGCATGATACAGGACCTGGAAAATATCTGTATCCATAACAAATAGAGAAAAATAATAAATAAATAAAAAGGAAAAAGAAAAGAAAAATAAGCGCTTTGGACGAAGTCAGTAAAAAGTTTATGGAGTATCTCGCCTAATATTATTTCTCTGATAATTTAGTTACGTTATAATAATAGTTTCAGCGTGCTTTAAAATAATAAATCAGTGTTTGAATATAATAAACATAAGCGTTTGAACGTAGACAAAATAAAAGCAATAAAGAGAGAGAAAACTGCAACCAGCAGTAGAACATCAAAGTGAAATAATCACGTCACCCTCTTTTTTTTCTCTTTCTCAATATTTTCACTTTTGTCTACTATCAAACGATCATATTTAATATATACAAATATAGGCGCAGGTAGCATGGCTGTGAGGTTAAAGAGGCTCGCTTTGCAA
The DNA here is from genome assembly GCF_046866305.1 of Octopus bimaculoides. Lineage (NCBI taxonomy): Eukaryota > Metazoa > Mollusca > Cephalopoda > Octopoda > Octopodidae > Octopus > Octopus bimaculoides. The sequence goes on along the minus strand of NC_142929.1, from coordinate 73,152,941 downwards.
TCATGTGACTCTGTGTTCTTTCCCCACTAAACACCAATATGTGTGTGTATGTGTATGTGTGTGAGCGAGAAAGAGAGAGTGCGTGTGTCTTTATATATATATATAGGTTCAAAAAAAAGGAAAAAGACAAAAAACAACAACGTGAGGACGTGATACAGATAGTGTTACTAGACGCTCGGGAAAGGAAAGAGAGAGAGTATGACGTTTCGAGCGGAGTTCTTCGTCGGAAACAAGGAAAGTTCAAAGAAGGGAAAAACGGAGGAAGAAAAAATCGCCACCGATGTCCACGAGGTCCTCATGTTGTTGTTTTTTGTCTTTTTCCTTTTTTTGAACCTATATATATATATATATATATATATATATATATATATATATATATATAATGCCTATGTGTATGTATACACACGTTGCTTTAATGTCGGATGAATGAGAGAGGTTCAATAAATGTAGTGCTTTTTTAATTGAAACTGAGACTGATAGTTTGTCTCGCAACTCGACTTTCACGCTACTGCGATCTTCAGGCAAAAAACTGTTCCAATTCGGTACTGTTGGTGTATTTATATCTCTTGTGACGAAGAGGCCAGAAAAAACACCACCAAATCAATAAACACGAAGACAAGCAATGGACAAACAT
>NC_142929.1:73099807-73147307 GCF_046866305.1 Octopus bimaculoides | reverse complement strand
TTAAAGGCTACAAGCCTTAAATACTCTAAACAATCTCTGCTGGAAAGTGTGCACCTTCTGCACGTCCTATCAAAGACCACTTCATTGAGAACATAGACTATTGCGAGCGTAGACTATTCTTGGAATCTAACTTTTCCAATGACGGTGCTTCAAAATGCGATGGATGCTTGATTTTGAAATTCCAATCTCAAGACTTGCTTGTCCTACAGATTTTCTTGAACTGTGGCAAAACGTTTCTTGCGTTGTGGGACTCGTCGATGTCTGCGGGATTCCAAAACGTTTCTTGTGGATTATTCTGAAGTTTCGTCTGCTTCAAACTTATCTCTTATTCGAGTGAGAGAAAATCGCGTTGGTTGACCTGTTTGAAGTCCCCTCCTAAATTTTCTTTGCAATTCGACTACGTATTCAAACTTCAAGTGATACTTCAAAATAAATTTCCTTTGTTCAAACCTTGTTCTGGTCCCCTTCATTATCTCTTATGGCTTGAATCTAAATTTGTCAGCTGTTAAAGTGTGTATACATTTTTGGGAGACACCTTGTACATACAGTAATCCTTCGCCATATCGCGGTTCACCTATCACGTGGGGTTTTGGAACGTAGCACCCGCGATAGTAGGGGGATTACTGTATCAGTAATATTGGGAGAATCTAAATTAAGCTGTTATACTCTCCTCTAGTCAGGTATTATATTGTTTAGAGGTCGCATGTTTGTAATTTAATTGTACAAATATGTTTAATAAGGTAATATATAGCTTGTGGAAAATATTAACCTATTTTATTACATTAATAAAATAGTAAAAACACAAGTTAGCTGTTTATTTATTCATTTTTTATTTGTATTTTCCATTATTCACTATTTCTCGGTAAACTTTTCTCCATTTTCTCTCTGTTTACACACACACACACATTTAAGCTTAATTTTGAATTATCTAGAAGTTACAGGTACATTTAAGTAGAAATACACCAAATAAATGGATAAAATGCTTCCGACGAAAGAAAAAGAAAAAAGAAATTTTTATAGATCGAAGTGAATGATTAATGTTAAATAATACGATTAGATAAATGTGTGTAAGTCTATATACTGAAATATTGATCAAATATTGATGTAATTATTAACTACAATACATTTTATATATATATACATGCATATGTATGTGAGTGTGTATGTGTGTGTGTGCGTGTGTGCGTGTGTGTGTGTGAGTGTGCGCATGTGTGCATGAATGTATGTCTGTATGTGTATATATGTATAAACATATATATATATATACACAGACATATACATGTACATATATATGATATATCTATCTATCTATCTATCTCTCTCTCTCTCTCTCTCTCTATATATATATATATATATGGGAGAATATACAAATAATAACAACAGACGAGGACAGGTGGTGTAAATAACAAAAGTATATATTAGTATGACGCTCGGGAATACGGAAAGTCTTTGACGTTTCGAGCTATGCTCTTCAACAGAAAGAATACGGAGACAAGGAGAAAAACACGGAGAAAAAAAATTGAATAGTGTTCAGTCAACGGTCAAATATATATACATAGATTGACTTTTTATACATACTAGGCCAGTGGTTGTGAAATTTCTATAAAAAAACCGCTATCCTATATTTTACGTATATGTTTTTAGCAATTTTTAGAAGATTAGTTCGGCATATATTCATTTACTGCCGACTGAAGCTGCGCTTGAGCGGTGAATTTGAAAAATTATAATGTCTAACGATGAGACGCGTGTTAGTCGTCTCTTAATTATATGTTAATGTTACGGCGCGGTCACTGATGAGAAATTCATCTAACAAATTATTTTATTTGCTAAAAAAAAATTGAGATCTGGGTCTGACGGAATAAAATAACAAGGTAAAAGTTTTTATTTTTCATCCTTTTGAAGATTGCTCTTATATGTGATTTTAGTCGTTTTGACTGCTTCTAGCGTGTAAAACTGCTTGTTGAAGGCAGTTTCCCTTGTGTTTAAATGTACACTATTTTATATAGATAGATAGATTATGCGTATGTATAATACATATAAATATATGTATGTATGTGTGTGCAATGTATGATATATGAAATACTATAATACATAATCTCTCTCTCTCTCTCTCTCTCTCTCTCTATATATATATATATATATATATATATATATATATATATATATATATATATATATACATATATATGATTATTGCTTCATCTTGACAGATGATAGCCGTACCATCAACACACCCTACATCCCATCAAACAGCACAATCACTCCGTTGATGAACCCTTAGATGACTTTTAAGACCAGCTGCTGCCTGACAGGGTTTAAAACACAAATGACATATTATTCATGTTACTTCTATATTTTTGCCCTTTGGAATTTGATTTTGTAGTAATGTTTTTTTGTGAGCTATATTTTAAGTCCATATATTGTCTTACAGGTTTTGTGACATATGACACAAGTCGTAAGAGGTAGTTGGTGTCCAAGATTATTACCTGTGTGGGAATTTCGATTCACGTATCCTGCTTTTGACAACAGAACACGATCACATCTAAAACATATCCAATATTCACTGTTGATTACAGTTCCAATTGTTCCTTTGTCACAGCTCCCTTTAAGCTCAGATTGCGGAATCATATTTTCCTCCCAGGCATTGCAACCAGTCCAAACAGCACCTCTCCACTTGTTCCGATCTAGAACATCATTTTCCCAATCACTTTTGTTCATATCTAGTTTCCTCAGGTTTTCCTTCACGCAGTCTTTATGCCTTTTCCTCGGTTTATGTTATGGTCGCTTACCAGAGTTGAGCTCGCCATAAAAAAAGACGCTTTGGCAATCGCTCGTCTTTCATTCTAATAGCATGTCCAGTCCATCTCATTTGAGACAAGATCACATGTTGTTCAATTGAGCTACAACGTGCGATGCGCAAAACTTCTGTATCTGGTATGAAACATCCCCACTTGACTCCTAAGATACGTCTGAGGCCCTTTTGATGAAATCTCTCCAGCATTTTTATATGACGCTTGTAAGTGGTCCACGTCTCACCTGAATAGAGAAGTGCAGTCAATACTCACGTTTTATAGACACTGATTTTGTCTGCAAGGAAATACCTCTATCAACCCATATTCGCTTTTCGAGCTTTCCAAATGCAACATTTGCCTTCCCTATTCAATAGTATATCTCTGCATCAAAACTACCATCTCTTGACAGTGTGCTTCCAAAGTAAACAAAGGTGTCAACGACTCCTAACCTTGTTCCATTCACAAAAATGTTTGGTTCAGAATATGTTTGTTCTGGTACGGGAGTAAACATTACATTGGTTTTTTCCAGACTAATTGTGAGCCCTAAATGTACACATGCAGTGGAAAATATGTTGCATATCCCCCTCTGAGGGTGTCAACAAATCAGCATTATCAGTATAAAGTAATTCTCTAACAAGTATTTTGAAAGTCTTTTCTTTGCAGTTAAACCGAGTCAAATTTAAAATGCGACCAGATGTCCGAAATCTGATTCTGCTTCTCCTGATGCAATCCTTGAAAGCATACCATAGCAATGCAGCAAAATAAATAGAGAAAAGTGTAGGGGCAGGAATATCTCCCTGTTTAACACCGTTGTACACCAAAAATTCATGTAATAGCTCGCCATTAAAGACCACCTGAGCTTTCTTGTTTCTGTGAAGTTCCTTAAAGATGCTCACAAAATGTGTTGGGCAACCAAGTTTACACAAAACAATTCACAGTGCCTTCCTGTTTACCGTGTCAAATGCCTTAATTAAATCTATGAAGACCTGGTATAGTGGCATTTGTTCCTCTAAGCGTTTCTCCTGAACCTGCCTCGCAGCAAATAACATGTCCATTGTTGCTCGCTCAGGTCTGAAACCACACTGTTCTTCAGGAATCATATGCGGACACACATTCTCAACGAGACGATCTAACATGGTCTTTGAAAGTATCTTCCCGGTATGTGCAATGAGAGTTATCCTTCTAGAATTACCATACACTGCTTTTAGACCCTTACCTTTGTATATAGAGATTAGAATGTCATTTATCCATTCCTGTGGCACAAAAGATTCATTCCAAACTCGAGTTATCAGGCTATGAATTTCAGATGAAATATGATTTCCTCCTGCTTTCAGAATTTCAACTGGAATACGATCCAATCCAAGAGCTTTACCTGATCTCAGTTTGCATAATGCCTGTTTTACTTCTTCAATGGAAAGTGTATCGTTCACGTGTTGCACTATCTCTCTTTGCGGGATATTGTTTATGATATCCATATTCACAACAGACGGATTGTGGAAAAGTTCTGCAAAGTGTTCCTCTTCATCTATTCATTATTCCAGGAGGACCGTTAATAACTTCATTTCCATCTTTTGACTTCAAGGGAGCATATGATGAAGATTGCGGTCCAAAAGCTTGCTGCAATAAAGCCGCGTTAAACATAAAAACTTTTAATGTCTTTCTTGTTATAAACTGCCTGTACTTCGTCAGACAAATTCCTCCACCAAGTGTCTTTAAGCCTCTTGAGTTCTTTTTGCAAGTTTGCTTTCTGAGACTTGTACAACTTTTCTAGTTGCACTTTGCTCTTAACGTTTGGGTCAAGAAACTTTTCATTAGTGGCCCTCTTTGTTGCTAAAAGCTCATTTATCACTGTATCATTGAAATCAAACCAGTCTTGGTGCTGTCCCCTCTTAAAACCTAACACCTCATTTTATATATTCTATCCCGAAAAAATTGCCATGAACCTTCAAAATCAACATTGCTGCATCTCTCCTGAAATAACTGCAAAACCTCTGGTTGTTTTAGCTGCTGTACATCAATTCTCTTTGGTACTCGTACACCTGCACTACGAATTTTCGTGCGGACCCTGAACTTGAATTTGGCCCTAACCATTTTGTGATCAGTATCATAATCAGCACCTCACAATAGTCTGAGATTGCACAAATCTTGTAAGTCAGCTTTCCGAGTTAATACAAAGTCAATCATGTGACCTTGCTTTGATCTTGGATGAATCCAGGTAACTTTATGCTTCAACTTATGATGAAAGAAAGTATTCCCAACAACCAACTCGATCTCAGGGCACATTTGTATCAGATGCAACCCATTGCTGTTCACCTTTCCTATCCCGTAATGCCCAAGTACATTCAAGCACCATAGTCTCTACCAACACGTGCATTAAAATCACCAAGCACAACCAACTTCTCATTCAAAGGGACTGACAGAATACTTCTTCTAAGCTCCTCATAAAATGCAGAAAGTGTAGGAGCATTAATAGAGAAAACAGTTACAAAACGTCCACAAGAAAGAGGGATCCGGAGTTTCATTATGCGTTTACTTATGCTGTGTGGTTGTCCTAGGTATTTTAGCAAATCACTTCTAATTACAAACCCAATACCACCTTCTCTTTTCTCTCCCGTCGGTTTCTCAACCTAGAATAATGTGAAATCTGCTGCTCTTTCGACAAGATGATCTTCGAGCTTTCAATATCAACATTTAGACGCCTTAGCTCCTTAGTTAATAGAGCTGTTCTCCTTTCAGGCCTATCAGCTCGATCTAAAAGGGTTCTCATATTCTAACAGGCCAGGTTAAGAGAAACCTTATTCCTTGCATACTTGTTATCATTGTTTATATTAATACTTTGTTCATTCCTGCTAAATTGAACCACCGTTAACTGCAGTAAATTAATCAGCAAAGAAAGGACAGACAATTTTTAGTGCACCTTTCCAGTATATCCAGGTGAGCAGCGTTCTCCTTAAAAGGCTGCTCAGACCGAAAACAGTTCCTGTCCATAAAAAACATGTTAGCGATGTTAAGATAAGAACCCTGCCGCCTTATGTGCAGATTTGTAACTTTATGCTTCCAACCGGTCAAACTTGCATACATCGCCACACCTCTATCGCCATATATATGTGTGTGTGTGTGTGTGTGTGTGTGTGTGCGTGTGTTCAAGTATGTGTCGCATATAGATAGTTTTAATAAAAAGGACAGTCGATTGGTAGAAACGGTGGAGTGACGAATAAAGTATGATGAGGAAATTAGTTACATCCCTTTATGTTCTGTGTTCAAATCCTGCTTAAGTTTACTCTGCTTTCCATCAGCCTATAGGAAGAGCTCGATAAAATAAAACTCCAGTTACAAACAGTGACCCGGGAACAAAATTTGCTGAGGTGGTGCAAAACCAAGTCCAAATATTTTACGAAAAAGTAGATTTTTTCAATGTTAACATTAAATGCCCATAGGCTGAAATGCTCATAGGCTGAGCAAGACACACTCATGGAATGTGACTAAATGAAGTTCATTTTTGAACATAGTTCCTCTTACTGTTCACACACTTCCATAAGTAGTTGCAGTGCTTGGATCGCACTGGTGGAGAAAATATTCTGTTGGTCAAGCATCGGCTGCAGATGAGACGTTTTCATCCATCCGTACTGGTGCCCAGCCGTGTGTTTTTCATGTTGGGAAACAGGGATGATAATCAGATGGAGCTAAATTCATAATATAGGGAGGGGGATCAACCAGTTCAGAGCCAGTCACGCACAGCAGCAATTGAAACCAAGGGCTTGTGAGCTAAATGATAGCCTTAAGAAGTCTTGATCTTTCCATTGCTGCTGTGATCATTTTGAGGATAGTCAATAAACACAATATTTTTTGCATTAATGTATAGAATATGTAATAATGTGAAGTATATATATTGCATATTAAAATGTTTAATTTCCGAAATATATCAAGCGAAACAAGCATAAGCCGTATAAATACAAATCGCATGTATTTCAAAATGTGAGACACTACATGACGAAACTAGCAAAAAAGAATATAGTAGTGCTTGTGTTCCAAAGGTATGAATAATTCTGCTAAGGAAGATACATTGGTTCTCAGTGCAGCTTGTACATAGTGATGTGTGAGGGGTAAACACAAAGCATGGCGTCAAAGATCTCTGGTGATAATTCTCTCCTCTCAGGTTATCTCAAAAGAAATTCTTTATATATAGCCATCTGTTGGCTCGAAATAGACCGCACATTTTTTGGTCTGGCAAGCGGTCTATTTCGATGACTTAAAACATTCAATCGGCACGAACGGATATGGTTATGTGACCACTTCTAAAAAACACAAAATACGCCAATTGGCAGCTATTTAAGCCTAGACAGCCAAATTATAAACATAGCATTCGCTACACTTTCATATGAGACATAGAAGAAACAGGTTACCTTCCTCTCTACAGCGACCAACCACGGAGCACCAAGTAGTGCATATAGAAAGTAAAAAGGAAAACATACTCTCCATCTGGATTACAAGAGATGGTGCACGACAAACATCTAACAAACATCTACACGCAACGAGTTAAAGGTAGCTTCGCTCCAGAGGGATCTCAACAACTTTGGTGGGAAAGAAGGAAAGTTGTAAATCTAGTTGAGTTAACGGTTCCTCATGAAGATAATATGGACGCCGTGCAGGCTCGAAAGATTGACCGTTATGTAAACATCCTCGAGAAATGTGAAGACGCAGGTTGGAAAGCGGAGAATTTTCCAATCGAAGTTGGATGTAGAGGGTTTGTAGGACACAGTGTGAGACGACTGCTGTTATCGTTAGGCCTAACTCATCGTAAGGTAAATACCACCATGACCGATATCCAAAATACAGTGGAGAAGGCTAGCCACTGGATTTGGTTAAAAAGAAACCATGAGCGATGGTTAGAGAAATATTGAGCTTTGTTTTTAATAACCAGTTGATCTAGCAAGCGGGACCTCATATCAGTGAGGGGGGCCGGTGCGCATTGATGCTGTCGAGAGGTAGGCCCCGAAACGGCGCGCATTCTCTCCTGATGACCCCATGCACTTGCTGGCTTCCGGTATGCGGAGTTCTCGACTGGTAGCACTTGCATGTGCGAGTTGTTTGCAAGATAGAATGGTTTAAGACTTTCTCTTGCCACAGGATATATTTTGTGTGAGACACCAGAGGGTGCAGCTTTTGAGCACACAGTTCCTTCTTATATTTTAAGATAACCTTGCAATATAAGAGGGAGCGCGCAACTCCTTATAATTGAAGATAACCTCGCAAGGTTATCTTATATGGTGAATCAAACAGTCAGAGTTTTTTCTTTCTCTTGAGGTATTCAGCATATTAGCGACAATGAAGTATCCCTACAGACGCAAGAGACATATGGGCATCAGCAGCTGTAGTTCTCTGCACACCAACATGTGACCACGTCTTTTGTTGAGGTGTTGCATAATCAATTATTGTCAGGATTTTTCTTGATTACAAATCAGTGAATGCATCTTATAACCACAGACGGTGAACCATTGTGGGGCGAAGTAGAATAATCGGGAGCAGTTCTGATCCTCTTGGCTAATAATCGAATGAATACGACCGCGAATACAAACGGCTGAAATAGGGTTCTTCCGAATAGACTTTGAAGATATGTTATTTTATTGAGTGCGTAGCCTGCACATCAGAAAGGTGTTCCTGGTAGAGCCTCTTCGGAGATCACATGTCCGATACTACGGAAATGTGGTAAAAATGTTTCAGGAAAGTATCAATGAACAGGTTTTACGGACAAAAACAACTGATGGGAAACCCAGGGGTAGGGGACCATGCGCAGATTATTTGGATAGCATTTATGAGCTCGGTTGGTCTCTTTTCAGGTCCAGCTGAATCATTTGGAGACGGTTAATTGTGACGGGACCTGATAGAAGACGGGCTTGAGGAATATTCTCTTATAATGCTTCCAAGAATTTAGTGGATGACGAAGGCAAGCAGAGATTTACATACACAAATAATCTACACACATAAACACATATACCTCTATATACATTAGTTTCAAATTTTGGCACAAGGCCAGAAATTTCGGTGGACGGGGAAACACGATTACATCGACTCCAGTGTTTCACTGGTACTTATTTAATGGATCCTGAAAGGATGAATGACAAAGTCGACCACGGCAGCATTTGAATTCAGAAGGTAAAGAATTAAGAAATGTAGTTCGGCGTTTTGCCCAGCTTGCTAACCATCCTGCAAGCTCACTGACTGTGTCTGTATATATTGATATCAAATTTTGACAGAAGGTCAATAATTTAAGGGATTATATAGATCCCATTATATAGTTCCCAGTGCTCAAACTGCTACTTATTTCATCGACCCAGAAGGATAAAAAGCAAAGTCGACTTCGGCGGAATTTGAACTCAGAATATGAAGACAGACGAAATGTCGCTAAGAATTTCGTCTGTCTTCGTGTTGTAGAGCTGGTGGTTCTGCCAGCTCGCCGCCTTTATATCTGTATATGTTCATAGACAGACAGGTATGCACCCACCACACACACACACACACATACATGCACACACACACACACACGCAAAATATGTACACAAACACCGACCCCACACACACATACACACACACACATTAATGTAAATGCATACATTATATATGTAAATATTTGTTTGTGTACATGTGTGTGTGTACTATGGTGTGCGTGTGCGTATAGCGTCTATGTGTGAAATTCATTCAAGAATTTCTCGTCTAGTTCAGAGAATTCTAGATTTCGGCATATTGTCCTTATGACGTCATAATAGCGGAAACGTTTTCTCCAAGGCCTTCGTTTCAAATAATATTCAGTCTCTTTCAACCTTTCGCGGTGATTAGAGGCTAGGGAATGTGTGCGCCGGGGGACGCACCCGGACACCTGAAGACTAGAGTGAAGTCAGAGTCATCTTCACCTTGTTTTTGGTGTTTGTGGGGATATTTTGAGCGGACCTTCACATGTGTGCTTTCCAGACATTTGGATCCTTATAACTTTCTGAAAAAATGCATATCTTTTAAGGAAATATTCTACAAATACCTCTCGAATAGTGTATATTACGACTATATCGGAATTTAATGTGGAAAAAATAGAGCTCGCGCCCACATATATATATATATATATACTAACACATCCCAATCTTTTTTTTCAAAACTTCAAGTTCCATTTTGTGGAGATATATGTTATGTGTGTCAGTATATATGTGTGTAATTTCGCGAAATTTTCATTTTTTTTTTCTACATTAAATTCCTCTACAATCTTAATGTACACAATCTGAGAGGTATTTGTAGAAAATTTCTTTTAAAGTATGCCCATTTTTCTGGAAGTTATTAGGAAACAAATTCGGAGACACAATTGTGTGGGTCTGCCGTTTTATGCACCTTTGAGTTCTTAAACACCCTCTGTAACATGCTGGTTGGTACCATAACATAGTTACAAGGTGTCCGGTATTGTTCCTGCACCCGTATGAACTCTTAGCCAGGCAATTTCAGGACAGGAAACCTGGAGGTTCCAACCAGAAACGATACTTCACACTCGATATAATCACACAGAATATTTCATTGTAAACAATCGTGTAACTGTAAGTGGACGTGATAGTAAGAAGAGGTAAATAAAAATCGTACATGAAATGTTCCTTTCAACTATAGGAACAAGGTTTGAAATTTAGTGGAATGAGTAGTCGATCATATTGACCCCAAAGCTTGACTGGCAATTATTTTATCAATAACAAAAGGATCAAAGGAACCATCGACCTCGGTGGATTTTGAACTCAGATTGCAAAAGTGTACGAAATGCCGCCGGTGTGCTAACCAATCTGCCCCTCACCGCCTTATGAACACGAATAATGGATACTCAACATATAGTCCACGTGCAGATGTAGAGAGTAGGGTTATAAACTCGGTAAGTGCTTAAATAAAACACAAGTTTGCTGCTATTAAAATGTTTGATAATATTTTCTTGATATTTCGTTTATAGTGAAAGCTAAATTCTGTCTGTCTGCGGCCCTTCTATCTCAGTCTACATTTGCTCTAAATAGTGATATTATACCTTTTTGGAATTTGAATGATCCTGGAATTGAAAATCTGCCCCTAAGTTTGTTCTTGAACATCCTGTATTGGGATGTTATTTAAAGGGATTTGGGTTGCTACTTCTAGCACTCAGAACAAGAAGGACGAAATGCCCCTAACATTTTCCCGGGCATGCTAACAAGGCGGTGAGCTGGCAGAAACGTTAGCACGCCAGGCGAAATGCTTAGCGGTATTTCGTCTGCCGCTACGTTCTGAGTTAAAATTCTGCCGAGGTCGACTTTGCCTTTCATCCTCTCGGGGTCGATTAAATAAGTACCAGTTACGCAATGGGGTCGATATAATCGACTTAATCCGTTTGTCTGTCCTTGTTTGTCTCTTTCGGTGTGTAGCCCCTTGTGGGTAGTAAAGAAATAACATATTTATATCAGGATATATTCTTTCCTACTCTTGGCACAAAACCCGAAATTTTGAGGGAGAGGGCCATGTTCATTAGATCGACCCTAGTACGTAACTAGTACTTAATTTATCTACTCCGAAAGGATGGAAAGCAAAGTCAACCTTGGCAGAATATCAGTATATATTGATACACAAACGGGTATGCACACACACACACTAACGCACACATGTACGCGCGCGCAGGGACACAAACATACATACACACGCGCACACACACACACACACACACACACACACAAATTTGTACATAAACATTGACCCTCCCACACACACACAAATACACACACATACACATTAATGTAAATGCATGCATCATATATGCAAATATTTGTTTGTGTACATGTTTGTTTGTGCTTTTGTGTACGTGCGCGTGTAGCGTTTACGTGTGAAATTCATTCAAGAATTTCTCGTCTAGTTCAGAGAATTCTAGATTTCGGCATATTGTCCTTATGACGTCATAATAGCGGAAACGTTTTCTTCAAGGCCTTCGTTTCAAATAATATTCAGTCTCTTTCAACCTTTCGCGGTGATTAGAGGCTAGGGAATGTGTGCGCCGGGGGACGCACCCGGACACCTGAAGACTAGAGTGAAGTCAGAGTCATCTTCACCTTGTTTTTGGTGTTTGTGGGGATATTTTGAGCGGACCTTCACATGCGTGCTTTCCAGACATTTGGATCCTTATAACTTTTTGAAAAAATGCATATCTTTTAAGGAAATATTCTACAAATACCTCTCGGATAGTGTATATTACGACTATATCGGAATTTAATGTGGAAAAAATAGAGCTCGCGCCCATATATATATATATATATACTAACACATCTCAATTTTTTTTTTCAAAACTTCAAGTTCGATTTTGTGGAAATATATGTTATGTGTGTCAGTATATATGTGTGTAATTTCGCGAAATTTTCATTTTTTTTTTCTACATTAAATTCCTCTACAATCTTAATGTACACAGTCTGAGAGGTATTTGTAGAAAATTTCTTTAAAAGTATGCCCATTTTTCTGGAAGTTATCAGGAAACAAATTCGGGGACACAATTGTGTGGGTCTGCCGTTTTATGCACCTTTGAGTTCTTAAACACCCTCTGTAACATGCTGGTTGGTACCATAACATAGTTACAAGGTGTCCGGTATTGTTCCTGCACCCGTATGAACTCTTAGCCAGGCAATTTCAGGACAGGAAACCTGGAGGTTCCAACCAGAAACGATACTTCACACTCGATATAATCACACAGAATATTTCATTGTAAACAATCGTGTAACTGTAAGTGGACGTGATAGTAAGAAGAGGTAAATAAAAATCGTACATGAAATATTCCTTTCTACTATATTTTATCAAGAACAAAAGGATCAAGGAAACCATCGACCTCGCTGAATTTTGAACTCACATTGCAAAGATGTACGGAAATGCCACCGGCGTGCAAACCAATCTGCCGCTCACCGTCTTATGAATACGAGTAATGGTTACTCAACATATAGTCCACGGGTAGATGTAGAGAGTAGGGTTATAAACTAGGTAAGTGCTTAAAGAAAATTTTTTTTTATTATACTAAACACTAAATTTTGTCCGTCTGCCATCGCCGTATCTCAGTTTACATTTGCTCTATATAGGATATATTATACTCTTTTGGAATGAGAATAATCCCGGGATTGAATATCTGCCCTTTAAATGATTCTTGACATCCAATATTGAGATTCAAAAGCTACTTCTAGCAGGTAAATCTTGGCAAATTCACGCCATTTTGCTTGGCCAGAGATGAAGGGTGGGGGATAAATGACATTCTCTTCGTTTATTTTACGTCCCGACAAGAACTTTGGGACTAATTGGCCAACAGTTGGAATTCAACTTGGGAGTGGAACAATCTTTTTTTATTACAAATCAGTGAATACCTCTTATAACCACAGACAGTGAACTTTTGTGGTGCTCAGTATAATACACATTGTCGGCAATGAAAGATCTCCATTTTTGTAGCTTCGAGTATATGGAAGAATAAGCGGGAGCATAATTTTTAACCCCAAAAGACTTTCTGCCAAAACGTAAGTTCTTCGTTCTCACATCATTGAATTCTTGTATGCAGATGATTGTGCCCTGTTAGCACATTCTCAGGAAGATATGCAACACACGATGAATGCGATTTCTGCAGCATATTCAGCATTGGACCTTACAATCAACTTGAAAGAAACTGTTCTAATGTACCAGCAGTTGCTGCCTATGCATAACCTCTTGCATTGAGAAAACTGGCATATTTGGGGGTATCATGCGTTTATAGATTTTACTTTCTTTACAATTAGCAGATTTGTTATGGAGCTGTGGAGGTACACATTCAAATTGAGGTGGACAGTGGTGGGAAGGAAGGCCTGATAGTAGTAGTGGTTATAGTTGTTGCAGCAGAATATTATGGCACTGATGATGATGATGATGATGGGTCAGTTGTAGTCTTCAATGAAAATGAAGAATGCGGATAGCAGGACAGTAAAGGGCTTTTCATTGTGCAGAATTCCCTTGGGAATATGATGACCAACTTCATTAGTAAACATATTGGATTTTTTATTTATTTATTTATTTATTTATGTCTGTTCTTTTTTTCTTGCTTTGAGAAGAAACCTAACTTAAGCAACTTTTTACAGATCAATTTTTAGACACTGTTAACTAAACCTGGCAAAATATGTATGGGGTGCAAATTTTGATTTTGCACCCCCTAAAATTTTTAGGAGGGGCAAGTGCACCACTTGCACTCCCTGTTCCCGGGCCCTTGGTTACAAACACACTTTTTTAATAATTATCTATTTATACCCCCACCCGAAAATCCATGGCCTTGTAGCTACGTTATAAATTACCATGTCTGCTCTAGCCTGAGGATCCTGGACTTAAGTCTATTTAGAGTCATAAGGCGCTTGCGCTGAGAATAAAAGACTCCACGCCACAATCCTAAAAGGAAAGTAAAACGGTGGAAGTAAAGCATCCCGATATCACCAGTTCTTTATCTCTGCTTGGTTTTGAACTCAAAATCACAGAGAACGGATCCGTTTCTATTATCTTTTACAGAAAAATGGCATGCAGGGAAGAGTTTGTGAATTATAATTTATCCTTATCCAATAGCGCTAAAATGGCCTGCATTAGAAATCAGATCCGCTGAACACGCTGTAAATACAGCGAAGCAGACAACAAAAAGATCAACACCATACAATTCCGAAAAGTTCTTGTGGAGAACCGCTTCTCAAACTCTTTCACCAAATACCAGGACATTACCAGACCACTTAACTCATGTATCCATATTGTTTTTGGAACTTCCACATTTTAACCCCAGCCCACCCCCAAAAAGAAATAAATGAAATAAAATAAAATAAGTTACAATCAGCCGGTCTATCCGTAGATGGGAATTGATTATACGACTAGCACACTCAGGACCCTCCTCAGAGAGGATCCAAGCTAAAAACAATACCATATATTCATTGTTCAACTGCTCAATCAACGTTGAAAATATATGTCTGTGGCCTTACGTGTTGTGTAAAATCTTGTGTAGTAAATAACATGAATCCTATATAAGAAGTACCATCAAGCAAGTATACAAACGGGTTAAAGAACATCCCTATGCTCATGCTTCTTTCATTAAAAAACACCTACGGAAATGTTATACCCAAGACATCAAATTTTCAATTGGAACTTAATAATAAAAGAAACCATGTTAATTGTCAAGACCAACATACACATTAACAACAGAACTGAGTTATATGCAGCTGATTGGCTACTATAGCAACGCTATCCCTTCACATAAACACACTTCATTTCACAACATATCTCCGAAGAATTTCTGAAGAAGGGGTTCTAGCTACGAAGTAGTGAAATACAAGGTAAAAGTACAAACCATGGGATTGATAATATTTCTTATAATTCGCTTTGTTTTGGCTCAAAAAATAAATTAAAAATATTAGACAATGCTTTATGCAAACTACATACATACATACACACTCACACATAAATTATATTATATACTATATATTACATATGTGTATATGTATTTGTGTGTGTGTGTGTGTGTGTGTGTGTGTGTGTGTGTGTGTGTGTGTACACCCCCTCCCAGTGATACATAGCTGTACCTAACTTTGTCTTTGTCTATTGTAGCCAGGTCAACTGCTGCGCTTTTTCCTGCTCGGGGTTTTAAAATGATTTTTGTTATTTCACTGCTGCAGCTTGACCTGATGTCTTTTGATAAGCATAGACTTCACATGTTGTTCATGCATCTTTCATTTAAGTAGTCCTGCTTTGTTGTTGATCCATTGCAGAGCGTCAACATCGCGTTCCTCAAGTGTACTTTTCTGCAGGTTGGATCTTTCCTGGGTGTTCATGAGGGTAGTTATGAGAAGAAGGCACTACAGATGTACGCTACCTGCTAACGTAACTTTTTCGTCATGTGTGTATGCACCTTTAAAATGTTGTTGGCACTCCGTCGCTTACGATGTCGAGGGTTCCAGTTGATCCAATCAACTGAACAGCCTGCTCGTGAAATTAACGTGCAAGTGGCTGAGCACTCCACAGACACGTGTACCCTTAATGTAGTTCTCGGGGATATTCAGCGGGACACAGTGTGACAAGGCTGACCCTTTGAATTACAGGTACAACAGAAACAGGAAGAAAGAGTGAGAGAAAGTTGTGGTGGAAGAGTACAGCAGGGTTCGCCACCATCCCCTGCCGGAACCTCGTGGAGCTTTAGGTGTTTTCGCTCAATAAACACTCACAACGCCCGGTCTGAGAATCGAAACCACGATCCTATGACCGCGAGTCCGCTGCCCTAACCACTGGGCCATTGCGCCTCCTACCTTTTAAATAATTCATTCATATCTTTTATATTTTACTTGTTTCTGTTATTGGACAGTAGCCATACTCGAGCACCGGCTTGATGGGTTTGGTGGAACAAATTGCCCTTAATATTTATCATCCTGTGTTTTTTTTTTAATCTAGCTCTTACTCTATCGGCGTCTTTTGCCGAACCGCTAAGTTATGGCGACACAAACAAACAAACAAACACTAATGGTAAGGAGGACACGTACACACATAACGGACTTCGGCACACTTTCCGTCAATCAAATTCACTTACAAAGCACTGGTTATATAGCGAGTTTCTTAACCACACAGCCATACTTGCGCCTATGATAGGACTCCTGTTGTTTATCTTGCAGCTTCTATAATCTCTGGACTTCAGTACTGGTAGGCTGACCTTTTTTGTACTTGGTGATATTCTGTTCTGTGTCCTTCATCTCCATAGTTAATCCTTTGAATCTGCGAGTACGTTTTAGCAGTCACGATTTCGTTCTACTGTAACCTTGGAAAACGTAAAAACGGTTGACGACGTTGTTTTTTTTTTTTCTTTATGTTTAAGGCTGAAAGTAACGATGTTTCTGACAATTACTGAGCCGTAGGCACAAAACTATTTGATCGCTAGCTTTTACGTTTTCCTGAAAGTATAGTGAAACGAAACTGCATCCGCTCAGGCTTAAGTACGATAAAGGTTGGTAATGTTTATAGTTTTTTTAAGGCGGCGAGCTGAGAAAACCGTTAGCACGCCTGACAAAATGCTTAGCGGCATTTCTTCTGTCTTTATGTTCTGAATTAAAGTTCGGCCAATGTCGACTTTGCCTCTCATCCCTTCGGAATCGATAGTTGAGCACCGAGATCGATGTGATCGGCTTAAACCACCCCCGAAATTGCTGGCCTTGTGCCAAAATTTGAAATGAATATTTATAGTTTCTTTAAGGCGGTGAGCTGGCAGAATCGTTAGCACGCCGGGCAAAACACTTAGCGGCATTTCTTCCGACTTTACCTTCTGAGTTCAAATTCTGCCGGGGTTGACTTTGCTTTTCTCTTTTCGTGGTCGATAAAATAAGTACCAGTTGAGCATTGGGATCGATGTATTTGACTCAAACCACCTCCCAGAAATTGATGGCCTTGTACCAATATTTCAAACCAAGATTTATAGTTTCTTTGTTTTGAGTTTGTCATTTTTTGATTTTTTTACTTCTTTATTCACGCCGTTGATAACTTGAGCCTTCTGTCTACCTATTGAATATTAACTCGTTTCTTTGTTCGTATGTTTGCTATTTTAATGTCTAATAATTCCAGGTACGATTTGACTGGAGCATAACAACGAATAAATCCACACATTTTCTTCTTCGCGTTATTAATCTCTGGAATTCATAACGTCCCACAATATCTGCAATCAAAATATCATAGAGAAATTGTTCGACCATAATCCATGCCACAAGAAAATGGCGAATATTTTCCACTTGTCAATATCGTTTCGATATAATATTCTTTTTAAGATATATATACTATCGACAGAAGCAGTATTAATACCGAGTGAGAATATTTATCCTCGTTTAAACGTGGATGTTCTGTTAGAACAAACTATACAGCGATGGATACTAAGAAAGAAACTCTCATTGATTTTTCGTGCAAAATACACTCTTGTTTGTAGCGCTAGCGGAGATTTTATTTCCTCGCTAGCGATATAAACAGGAGTACATTTTGCACCAAAAGCCAATATGAGAGTTTTCCTCATGGTATTTACCACTGTATAATTTGTTCCAACAGAACATCCACGTTTAAATGGAAATGAATTATTCTTTGTGTTACTTTAAATGTGAAGGAAAAAGAGAAAAACTAGAAGGGTGTTAAGAAAAAAAATTGTTTCCAGAAAGAGTAAGACAAAATGTGGGTACTGTTTTGAAATCAGAAATTTTGGTTGATTTCTAATATAACTATTTAAGTTTGGGAAACTTTTCAGAAATATCTATTACACTAAAATTCTACTATCACTGTAAATCTTAAGGCAGGCATTTCACTGGAAAATAAAATGAAAAGAAATATCTCCCCGGCAAATATTTAATTTTAATATCTGTCGCCTGCGTGATCGTTACCAACGTCGCCTGCGTGATCGTTACCAACGTCGCCTTCCTGACACTTGTGCCGGTGGCACGCAAAAAGACATTCGAGCGAGATCATTGCCAGTGCCGCTGGACTGGCTCCTGTGCAGGTGGCACGTAAAATACACCATTTCGAGCATGGCTGTTGCCAGTACCGCCTGACTGGCCTTCGTGCCGGTGGCACGTAAAAGCACCCACTACACTCTCGGAGTGGTTGGCGTTAGGAAGGGCATCCAGCTGTAGAAACTCTGCCAAATCAGATTGGAGCCTGGTGTATACATCTGGTTTCACCAGTCCTCAGTCAAATCGTCCAACCCATGCTAGCATGGAAAGTGGACGTTAAACGATGATGGTGATGATCTATAATATGAGAAGTGACTATCACAGCAGTAAGGCTGAAAGTAGTCCCGGTATGTAACAGTAGCAACAGCAACAACAGCAGGGGTACCAATAATAATAGCATTAACAGCAACAGCAGTAGCAGCAGGAGGAACAACAACAAATGGAAAAGCAATAGCCAACGATGGCATCTCTATGCGGTCGCTTGATTCAATGCTTATTATTCGAGAACTTTGAAATAACTCAAAAAAGAAGTTGATGTAGGGGTTAAACTTACAGTTAGGGACTTTTAAAAAATTTAACGTTATGAGCGTTGTGGATAATATAACCCGAACCATGGGATGAAAAGTGATTAAAAATTAATATTCTTATGATTAAAAATAATTATTAATTTGGGCGAGACCGAAAAAATTTTTATAACATACAGAATCAAGAGGAAAATAAGTTTCGAAGAATGGAATTCTACAGTTCGGTAAGATTTTTAGGAACGCAGGACTCCGTAACACAGAGGATGCCTGTAAATATCTGGTGACGAAGAGAACAGATCACAGAAGATGCCCATAAATATCTCGCATACTCCATGTGTATGTATTAGATGATATTTTACATTTCACCTGTATATATTATATATCTTTTACACAAAAATATCCCGATTATTCCACACACACACACACACACACACACACACACACACACACACATATATATTATGGCATATTCCACATGTAAATATCATATATCATTCATATAAAGATAGCCTCGCATATTCCACACATATATATTATATATCTTACATATAAAAAAATATCTTCACGTATTTTTTTCCATTAGTGACAATGCTTGTATATGCAAAATTAAAGCAGTCGTGACACAAAAGGCATTCTAAAAACCATCAAATACTCGATATGTTGAAAATAAATTAGGAAAGTTTCGAAGCTCACAGGGAACGCCTTCATGGCGAACCTATGATCCACAGCCCACTTGTAACTGACACCTGATATTGAATATGTACTTGGAATGTAAATATTTTGCAAATTATCATAAACTAATGTTAGGTGGGTTAGGTTTGGTTCTGGCAAGATTTCAATGACCGATATATGAATGCATACAAAATACAGAATCTCTTGCGTTAATGAATCCAGGGTGTTATGAACGCACATTCATCGTAAAGGTGAAGTTGCTTTCGTGTGACGAAACACAACAGCGGTTAGTATATCCACGTTCGAATCTGCCGGAATGCATTAACAGTAAATATGCAAGTCTTCGGTACAAAGTGTGTTCTCAACAATGTCACTCAGTAAGGATTTTTTATAGACTTTTTAAATCTAAATTAAAGAAATTCCCTTTTATATTTGCTGTTTCACATGGAGAAATTTATTTATTTATTTATTTTACTAAATTAAATCAAAATGACAAAAAAATTCATTACATGCAAATGTAGTAAAGTTTTCATTAAAAACGCGTTTTCTTTATTGTTAATTTAAAGTGCCGCCATCTTTAATTTGCGGCCTAATTGAATTGAAAAGAAAAAAAGATGTGAAAGAATGTGAGGTTTATTATATTAATTTGATTTTTTGTTTTTATTTTTTAAAAACCTACCGATTGGTGTTCAATGAATTCTGTTCTTTAATTAGGTTAAAAAATTGTGTAACTATAATAGTAGCATCCATCTTTTGAAAACTTTTAACTAATCTTATTAACAGCCTCACATAATGGGGAAAATGTAATAACTAATGATGGCTGACTGTATAACAAAGATTGGGAAAGTCAGTTGAGGTGACTCATGTGGAAGAATAATGCACTCTGCATGTGTTGTAACTGTGATGCTGTGTACTAACAAACGTGTAAACTGCTGTAGCTGTTCACTGGAAATCTGTAAAAAAAATCCCCAAAACAATAATGTTAATAATTGTGCAAACACAAATTTAATTTGAAATATATTTATGAAGGCTTGCACATAGAATTCAGAAGTGAAAGAATTTGAAATTAAATATGATGTAGAAATAACATGTTACTATGGTTTTCGATCGATAGATCACCAAATTTATCTGATAACAAATTGCAGTGAAGGGAATTTACTTGAAAAGGTTAAGTTATGTCGAATAAAATATACGAGTCTAACGAAGAAAGTTATTACTCTGGCTTTGTGCAACGAGTTAATTGACGTCTTAAAATGTCAAAATTCTGGTTATTAGGTCTTGAAGTAACTGATATATAAATGCAAGTACCATTTTTTAAAAGAATAATTCTTGTGTCAGCAATGGGCTAAATAAAACCTTTATAGAATTTTTTAAGAACGAAGAACATTTATAAAAACGATAACTACATTGAACTTTGTACAAGGTAAACAATGTCTGGGGACAACGTAATTCACTGTCTTCGAGATTCATAAATATGATTGCAACTATAACATTTGTAAAATGTTCCTGCTACAGTTTGTCATTATCATACTGAAAGACGTTTTTTTCTTTAATTTACCTGATACTAAGAAACTGAAAACTTGTTTAGCATCTGAGCCCTTCATCAAAATGATTCACAAGAAAATTGAATTCAGTAATAAATTATGGAAATGCATACTGCCAACAATTTGCCAACCAAAGACGACTCTTTTGCTGGTTAGAAGGAATGCATACAAGTAATCCGTCAATAAAAATGGTAGGATCTCAAGGTGTACTTTATATCAGTTGTTAGAAAGGAAAATAAATACTCGAAGACAAAACCAATGAACCATAGGCCCGGGAACAAGGGTGCAGAGGGTGCAAGTGCACCTCCTAAGATTTTTGGTAGGCAATGATAAAGCTTTGAACATCCCCTGAAAAAAATTCATCGTCAAACATTGATGCGTAGAAACATTGATGGACTGATTTGAAACATTTCTTTTCCATTTATTGGATTTTTCTGATTTGATTGATGTACAAATACGAATATAATAATTATTATATTTGTACATTGCGTTCTGGCATACTAGAGTGCGTAAAAATAAATGTATAAACACATGAATGAATGAACGTATGTGTATCACTTTTCGAGTCCGCCGCCTTAAACACAGGTATAATTATTATTATATCTGCGTTTAAGGCGGTGAGCAAGCAGAATCGTCAGGGCGCTGGACGAAATGCTTAGCGGTATTTCGCCCGTCGCTACGTTCTGAGTTCAAATTTCGCCCATGTCGACTTTGCCTTTTATTCTTTAGGAGTCGATAAAATAAGTATATCAGTCGAGCACTTGGGTCGACGAATCTCCTGGACTTGATGGCCTTGTTCCAAAATTAGAGATCATTATTATACCTGTGTTTGTTTTGATATTAAAATTGAAAAAATTGATCCTGTTTGTCAAAAAAGTTTGGACCTTGGGTGCACCCCGTTATGAAAATTTCGTGTCAGTTAATGCAGCTTCTCAAGTTTTAAATCCCACCTTTAGTAAATCGTTTAGATACCCCAAAGAGTTAAGGAATTTTATTCAACTAAAAGTGTGTAGAAATTTCTGGCAATGAAAAGATCCTCGGTTCATTATCTGTGATGCTAAAATTCGGAGAATTTATGTACAGAAAAAAAAAAAGTTTTTTCCATAAGGACAGCTTGGAGGAGGGGATTAAGTCGATTACATCAACCCCAATGCGTAACTGGTACCTTATTTAATTGACCTCGAAAGGATGAAGGGCAAAGTCGACTCGGTGGAATCTGAACTCAGAACGTAGCGGCAGAAGAAATATCGCTAAGCATTTCGCCCAGCGTGCTAACGATTCTGCCAGCTCGCCGCATTAATAATAATAATAATAATAATAATAATAATAATAATAATAATAATAACAACAACAACAACAACAACAACAACAACAACAACAACAACAACAACAACAACAACAACAACAACAACAACAACAACAACAACAACAACAACAACAACAACAACAACAACAACAACAACAACAACAACAACAACAACAACAACAACAACAACAACAACAACAACAACAACAACAACAACAACAACAACAACAACAACAACAACAACAACAACAACAACAACAACAACAACAACAACAACAACAACAACAACAACAACAACAACAACAACAACAACAACAACAACAACAACAACAACAACAACAACAACAACAACAACAACAACAACAACAACAACAACAACAACAACAACAACAACAACAACAACAACAACAACAACAACAACAACAACAACAACAACAACAACAACAACAACAACAACAACAACAACAACAACAACAACAACAACAACAACAACAACAACAACAACAACAACAACAACAACAACAACAACAACAACAACAACAACAACAACAACAACAACAACAACAACAACAACAACAACAACAACAACAACAACAACAACAACAACAACAACAACAACAACAACAACAACAACAACAACAACAACAACAACAACAACAACAACAACAACAACAACAACAACAACAACAACAACAACAACAACAACAACAACAACAACAACAACAACAACAACAACAACAACAACAACAACAACAACAACAACAACAACAACAACAACAACAACAACAACAACAACAACAACAACAACAACAACAACAACAACAACAACAACAACAACAACAACAACAACAACAACAACAACAACAACAACAACAACAACAACAACAACAACAACAACAACAACAACAACAACAACAACAACAACAACAACAACAACAACAACAACAACAACAACAACAATAATAACAATAATAATAATAATAATAATAATAATAATAATAATAATAATAATAATAATAATAATAATAATAATAATAATAATAATAATAATAGAAGAAGAAGAAGAAGAAGAAGAAGAAGAAGAAGAAGAAGAAGAAGAAATGAAATAAATCTGTCATAGATTTTTATTGAAAATATGAATCGAGTTAACCAAAAAATTGATAATCATAATAATGAAATAAATAGGATATTAATAGGGAGACAATAATTTCTCTCTGTGGAGAGTCTATAAAGAAAGATCTTCCTTAGGATCAAAATCCTGCAGCGAATGCCTTTTGCGTTGTAGTGTATTAGAGTGTATAAAAACAAATGTACACACACACAAATACACACGCGCGTACACACACAAACACACACGCGCACACACACACACAAGCACACGCACACAAACACACACGCGCACGCGCGCACACGTATGTATGTATGTGTACGAATGTAACTTTTTGAATCTCTCACTTCCTTCACTCACCGTCATCTTCAAACACATTGATAAGAAATCCTGTTTTCTCAATCCTTAATTGATACCCGTTAATATCCATTTCCAATTTTATATAAACCATGCTAAAGGTTCTTATTTGGTGGAGTCGTTAGCGCATCAGAAAGATTGCTTTACGATATACATTCCGCCTCTCTTTGCTCTGGGTTCAAATCTCGCCAATTTTCAGGGGTTTTTTCTTGGTGTGATGGGAATAAATAAATATATTCCCAGTTCTGTAGTGGGGTAAATTCTTCTTTTACTTTCTTTCTTTAATAGATGGGGTTTTTTCTTGGTGTGGTGGGAATAAATATATTCTCAGTTCTGTACTGGGGTAAATTCTTCTTTCTTTCTTTAATAACTCAGCGGTAGTTACACCACGAGAGGAATGGGCGCCACCAAGTCTACAAAAAACAATAAATAAAATTGAAATCATATGAATTTAGAAACTTTGGAAGAACGTGACATAATTCATTTTTTAGTTGAAGATAAACTGTACATAGCACTATTAATAATAGCGGATAAATACTGAATTAAAAACCCTTTTGGATTGAAAAAGTCGAAGACTACTCATGGAATTTGAACCCAGATCGTCTGTAAACATTTACATGCTCTTATCAATAGTTTAATCTTTTAAATGCTCTTATCAATCGTTAGCACCCCAGAAGCACTGCTTAGCGGCATTTCGTCCGTCTTTACGTTCTGAGTTCAAATGCCACCGAAGTCGACTTTGCCTTTCATCCTTTCAGGGTGATAAAATAAGTACCAGTTAAGCACTGGGGTCGATGTAGTCGACTTACCCACTTCCCCGAAATTACTGGCCTTGTACCAAAATTTCAAACCATTATTAATAGTTTTATCAACCGTTGAAGAGCAAATAAATAAAATACCTATGCTCATCATATGTCACAACAGCGCCTCTACAATTCCATCGAGGAGTTAAGGACCCAGAAGCAGACAAAGCAAGGCCACTCCATATTAAATCGCTTCAGATTCCCTTTTTCCTTTTTATACTCACTTGATTGTAGATGGATCCCGCAGACTAGGGGTCTGCAACGATAGCACTGAAAAAAAAAAAAGGCAAGAAAATACCTCTTTTTTTTTTATTATTCTCACTATTTTCAATCTAAATTTTTGACAGACATTTCAAGACTTAAGTTGATTTATTGTTGTTTTGTCGACCTTACAAAGAATTATCGGTCAGTTCAGCTTAAGTAGAATCTGCGGTGCTGGAACAGTCGATCAAAGACTCAATTGAATAAACGTTCAAACCGTGACTGTTCTCTCTTTGTTGCTCTTCTAAGATTTATGATTGTAAAACATGTGGTCGCCATTTTAAAAGATGGCGGACAGTTAGATGAGAATACTTGGTTATGCCGCTATTCAGCAGCTCTAGTGACTATAGAGAAGTCTTTGTGGTGGTTAAAAATATAAATTAAGTTTGGCAGGGGACTAATACCAGTAATTATTGCATTTGGGGTCAAGTGTGGAACCTTAGAACCTTCTAGGCGGGAAATTTTCTCAGTTCATTGCAGCCAAATAACTACAGCTGAAGAAAAATAGTTCGTGTTATCCATTTATCAGAACCGTTTGTGTGTGTGTGTGTGTGTGTGTGTGTGTGTGTGTGTGTGTGTGTGTGTGTGTGTGTGTGTGTGTGTGTGTGTTTATACTGAAATTTCATACAGAACTTTTTAGTGAAATAATCACATTTTCTATAAAGCTCTTTCACCTTCATTCCATCCTCTCTCTGACTTTCTCTTTCTTTTTCTCTCCCAGCCTCTCCCCCCTCCCCCTCTCCCCTCCCCCTCCCCCTCCCCCTCCCTCTCTCTCCCCCTCCCCCTCTCTCTCTTTCTCTGTATCCTTTCAAACGTTACTACTTTGTACTCCAATCGCAATGACAAGAAGAGAAATATCTTTTATTCTGAAATTAAGATGGCGATGACGGTACAGTTGCTATGCTGGATTCACAATTTTTAAAAACATTTTTTCTCAATATTCCGGACTCTCTCCCCACCTTCCAGCTCCTCCTGTCCTGCTGCTGCTGCTGCTGCTGCAGCATTTCCTCCTCATTTTCCTCATCCTCTTCAGTCTCTTCTTCTTCTTCTTCATGAAGGAGCTGAAGAATGGAAGAGACAGAAGAAATAAAAAACAAAAAGGAAAGAAACAAAGATAGAAAGCAAGAATTCCGAACCGATGTAGTGAAAAAAGAACAAACAAACAAATAGAAGACATTTGCGTTGTATGTTTGTCAAAACTAAGAGTGGAATGAAAACCTCTAACTTTATAACGTTCGTGTTTGGTAGACAAAAGGACATTTTATGAGTTTCATTTTATTTTTCTCTCCCTTGTTTTTATCTTTCTTCCCTCTTCCCGTGATTCTATCACGCAAACCAACAAAAATTAACAAAAGGCTACAATAGAAATATTACTTGAACAGTTACGAAGCCATTAGACTCATAACAGACGTCATTGACAGTCGTCTTCCTAAATAAATCGTTTGGTTATCATCACCAACCGATCATATATTTATTATTTCCATTATTGGGACCGTGCTAGGTTAGAACCATAGACTGGCTAAATCACAGCAGGAGGGAATGATTGGACAAATAGACTTGCGTGTTTATCTTTCATCTCTTACCTTTCATTTGCTGCAGTTAGTGGACTGTGGCCACGTTAGGGCACCGATCTCATGGGTGCAGTCCAGTGTTTCTCAACATTTTTTAAACTATGGACCCTTTTGGTTCCAATTTTACTCTACAGGACCCCCACCTCACCCGCCAGCCATTCGTTGTTTAAAAAATTCCTATAATATTTTTATAATTAAATATTCTTTTCTACTTTAGGCACAAGGCCCGAAATTTTGAGGGAGGGGTCGGTTGATTAGATCGACCTCAGTATGCAACTGGTACTTAATTTATCAATCCAGAAAAGATGAAAGGCAAAGGTCGACTTCGGCGGAATTTGAACTCCGAACGTAAAGACAGACGAAATACCGCAGAGCATTTCGTCTGGCGTGCTAACGTTTTTTATTTCTTTATTGCCCACAAGGGGCTAAACATAGAGGGGGAAAACAAGGACAGACAAAGGGATTAAGTCGATTACATCGACCCCAGCGCGTAACTGGTACTTTATTTATCGACCCCGAAACGATGAAAGGCAAAGTTGACCTCGGCGGAATTTGAACTCAGACCGTAGCGGCTGACGGAATACTACTAAGCATTTCGCCCGGCGTGCTAACATTTCTTCCAGCTCGCTGCCTTTATAATTAAATATTATTAGGAATTGCATTAAAAAACTAAAATATTTTGTGTGTTGTACAAGTATAACCAATTTAATGCAGATAAGTTTTAGCAACAAAATTTTACATGGACCTCAAGAGGCCATGTGGACTCTGGTTGAGAATCACTGATGTAATCGAACAAATCGACCCCCGGAACTTATCGCTTTCTTTTTTTTTTAAGTTCGGTACTTACTCTATCGAGGTATTTTGCTGAACTGCTAAGCTATGGGGACGTAAACGAACCTCAGTATATCATAATATATTGGATAATATGGTTCTTTGGCTGAAAAAAAACATAAAACAGAAGAACAAAAGCAAATTTGATGGTCATAGCTAGGATGCTTGGCCTGAGGTTAAACAATGACAATAACAATGATCATACTGGTTATAAGAACCTTAATTATTGTAATTTTAACATCCCTCATCATCATCATCATCATCGTCGTCATCGTTGTTGTTAACCATCGTCATTGCCGTTAACCATCATCATCGCGTTCATCAACATCACCACCACCACCAGCATGTCGCTTTTGTCAGCAACATCAGGTGTAAAAACAAATGAAACTAATTTGGAAGCCAGCCTGCATCGGGATGACGTTCCTGTTACAGCAGCAGCAGCAGCAGCAGCAGCAGCAGCAGCAGTAGCAGCAGTAGTAGTAGTAGTAGTAGTAGTAGTAGTAGTAGTAGTAGTAGTAAAATACTGAGAGGGAAAAGAAAAGAGGAAGAATGAACAAATAAGATGGATGGAATGATGACTATAAAAGCACCTCTAATGGCTAGCAGGGTCTTGGCAAATCATATTTACTTTAGGATAAGGCATTTCAGTAATTTCGCTAGCCTATTTCCCACACCACACGCAAACACACGCACATAGACACACTCTCTCTCCGTCTCTCCAAATACACACACACACACACACACACACACACACATATGTAATGGGTTATAATATGTATGTATCTATGTATGTAAACAGAATCCAACGCGACAGATGAGGCTCTGCGTCACATCAAGGCTTGAATCAATGTGTGTGTGTGTGTGTGTGTGTGTGTATGTGTGTGTGTGTGTGTATGTGTGTGTGTGTGTGTGTGCGTGCGTGTGTGCGTGTGTGCGTGTGTGTGTGTGTGTGTGTGTGTAAATGTTCACTAGATTATGTCAACGGTTTTCTTCGTTTTTTATAACTCTTTTGAGTCGTGAAATGAAAGAAACAATAAATAGTAAATAAATAATATAGATATCTTGTTTTGATATCTAAATTAGTTTCTTTCCATATTTACATTCACATCCAAATTGCTTGTCTTTTCTCACCTAAAAAGAAGACAAAACGACTCATTCTCCCGAGTGATCAATAAAGTAAGTGATACGCAAGAGGAATGTTCCATCAAATATATTCTATAGTCTGCCAACATTGACGTTATACCCAGTCGACGACAACAACATATAATGACAGTATGTGTGTGTATCTTGACTAACGCATACATTTCCACAATTCTCTACCGATTTTTACCAAACTTTACACACACACATTACTTATGTTCCAAGGATGGTCATGCACTATAACATTTTACCCAGAACTCCTGTGTAAATGGACAAACCTGGAAAAACGGTGGTTTACAAGGGATTTTCTCTAATTCGTAACATGTACATAGTTTTTTTTGTATGTAGGGTCTTCCATACTTTTAAAATCTATATGGTCGTACATTGGCATTAGAGAATACTATTTAGTGATTTTCACATATTTATGATTTATTATTTATTCATATGTTGTAATTGTGTATTATTTCTTGGTTAGAGAATATTATAAAAGTGAAAGTATTTTGTCTATTTATTTCGACTGTCCACCTGTTATCATTTATTTATATGTTGTAACTGCATATTATCACTTAGTTAGAGAATATTCTTTTCTACTCCAAGCACAATGCCCAAAATTTTGGGGGAGGGGGTCAGTCGATTAGATCGACCCCAGTACGCAGATGGTACTTAATTGATCGACCCCGAAAGGATGAAAGGCAAAGTCGACCTCGGCGGAATTGGAACTCAGAAAGTAAAGACAGACAAAATACCGCTAAGCATTTCGCCTGGCGTGCTAACGTTTCTTATTTCTTTATTGCCCACAAGGGGCTAAACATAGAGGGAACAAACAAGGACAGACAAAAGGGAAAATGGAGGAGAAATTTGGTGCAGTTCCAGTCCCATTCGTCTAGATGTCGTGTGCCTGTAGAAGAAGCCTCACTGGCCAGCAGAAGCACAATGCCACTCAATGGGTAGATTGTTGGTCTTTACCAGTTTCTTGGGAAATCAATTAAAAGCTGAAAGGAGAGAGTGACGGAATTATCAAGAGAGGTGACACTACTGTGGTGAGATAAACTGAATTTTCCAATCATTTTCGAGCAAGCAATACGGTCCAAGCTTGAAAATGTGCTTCACTTGTATGATAAATGCACCAAGAAAGGAAAATTTGAGCCATTAGAATAACTTTTCTATATCACCAAAATTCATGGGGAATGGCTCAATGCTGATGACAAAAGGTTATACTCCATCCATCTTCAAAGCAAGGGAAAAGTGGGCTATTCGACAAGCAAAGCTGCAAGCAAGCACACTATCCATTCTTCCAAGAGAAGAAAATCCTGTGATGTTGAAGCCTCTCATTCTTTATCAAACCCAACGGCCCTGGATACTGACACTGACTCTGAAGAAGAAAAGATTGAAAAGTACAATTATGGTAAAGATAACAGAGTTGATCAAAATGATAGTGATAGTGAT
This sequence comes from Octopus bimaculoides, assembly GCF_046866305.1. Classification (NCBI taxonomy): domain Eukaryota; kingdom Metazoa; phylum Mollusca; class Cephalopoda; order Octopoda; family Octopodidae; genus Octopus; species Octopus bimaculoides. Next base: position 73,117,488 of record NC_142929.1, on the reverse strand, counting down.
AGTGATGGTACTTATTCCTTCACAAGAAGGCACAACGAATCTGAAATTGCTACGAGACTTGTGAGGGGAACAAACGTCTCTACCAACGAAGCTGCGAAAATCTGCAAATAGTTGTCAGAGGAGGGCATTGATATCCTAGCTCCTAGTCAGCAAAGCGTTTACGAGGTACTCTTCAAGAAAGCTAGTGAAATGAAGAAACACTTGATCAACAATATACTACGCAATCAGAAAGGGAGCCTACATTTCGATGGTAAGCATATTGACGGAAATGAATATCAAGCGGTTATCATTAAGAATGAAACAAGTGAAATCAAGCTGGCTGCTCTGAAGCTGTGTGATGGCAAGGCTGAGACCATTGCAGAAGGATTGAAAAGCGTCTTAGACGAATTTCACTTGTAGGGCGCAAGCTCAATGTTTATTGCTGATGCGACGAGTGTGAATACAGGACGAAAGAGTGGGGTAGTAATTAGACTGCAGAGAATATTCTTGAGGAAAAGCTATGACAAGCCACAATTCGTGAGCTGCCAACACCTTGTCTTGGACAGAATTCTACGCGTTGTTATGGATGAGGAGCTAGCAGGCACAAGCAAGTCTCCCAACATCGAATACTTTTTTGTCAAAGGACTCATGACAAGTTGTGAAGAACTCCAAGGCTCCTTCCAGAATAGAACTCATACTATTGAAGATCAAGCTGGCTGGAGAGATATGAAGTTTCTGTTCTACTTAACCCGTGCCTTCAGGTTTTTCCATGAAAACGGAGACCCATCTTTCATCAAGTTTCTTAAAAATCCGAACATCAATAATGCCAGATGGAATTCGCGAGCAATCTTAGCCCTTCTTGCACATGGGAGAGAAATATTGCAGATAGTCTGCCCGTTCATCTCATATGAATGGGCGGACCGCTGGTTCAGTATAGAGCTGAATATTATGCCTTCAGTATAGAGCTGAAGATTACTACCCTACAAGCCTGCTTTGAAATGCTTGACAAATCACTGGAAACAAGAGCCATCAAAATATGACTTGCCGCAACTTGACTATTGACTTATTTGACTTTATATGACTTACCTTCTTTTTATTGTTCTGGAATGCAGAATATAGTTCTTTTAACAGTTATGGATTAAACGTTTTGGATCTTTTCCACATTTTTGTTTATTATTCAACCAGTGTTCTAGTTTTTGGAAATCCACCCAAATTTAACTGACTATAAAAATTTCAAAGTTAGTCATAGGTGAACTTTTTTGATCAAATACAAAAAAAAAAACATTGCTTTGCATCGTTTTCTAGCAAAAGCTCACCAGAATATGATAGAGGACTATGGAGTTGCAATAAAGTTGTATCCCTAACACACACACACACACATGCACACACACACATGCACACACACACACACACACACACACACACACACAAATATATATATATATATATATATATTTGTGTGTGTGTGTGTGTGTGTGTGTGTGTGTGTGTGTATAAATATATGTGTGCGTGTGTGTGCATGTGTGTGTGTGCATGTGTGTGTGTGCATGTGTGTGTGTGTGTGTGTGTGTTAGGGATACAACTTTATTGCAACTCCATAGTCCTCTATCATATTCTGGTGAGCTTTTGCTAGAAAACGATGCAAAGCAATGTTTTTTTTTTTTTGTATTTGATCAAAAAAGTTCACCTATGACTAACTTTGAAATTTTTATAGTCATCTTCGCTCCTTTGCGCCACATGGGCTCAACTCCCCTCCACTCTTCATCTAACCCCCTCCTCCTGTCTCTCTCCCCCACCCTCCCTTCTACCACCCATCTCTCCCCTCCCCCACCTCCTGCTCCGACTCCTACTTCTTTGTACGTCTCTTCACCTCTCTTCATACTTCTCTCCACTCCCACTTCTCTTCACCCCTACTCTTTCTCTCCTCTCTCTTACTCTCTCTCACTCTCTTCTCTCGTACTCCCCCTCTCTCACTCTTACTCTCTCTCACTCTCTTCTCTCGTACTCCCCCTCTCTCACTCTTACTCTCTACACTCTTACTCTCCTACTCTCTACACTCTTACTCTCTTACTCTCTCACCCTTACTCTCTCCCCCTCTCTCTCACTCTCTTTCTCTTCCTCTCTTTCTCCCCCCCATACCCCTCTTCCCTCTCTCTCACTCTCTTTCTCTTCCTCTCTTTCTCTTCCTCTCTTTCTCCCCCCCATATCCACCTTCCCCTCTTTCTCTCCCCCCATACCCACCTTCCCCCTCTCTCAATCCACCTTCCCTCTCTTATACCCACCCTCTCTCCTCTCTTCCTCTCCCCTCCCATACCCATCTTCCCCCTCTCTTACATCCACCTTCCCCTTCTCCCTCCTCGTCAACACCCCCTCATAAGCTCATCCCACCACACCCCAACACACTCCTACTCTACCTTCCCACTCCACCCCATCCAATTCCTTACACCCACCACCCACCCCTACCCACATACCCCACCCTACCCACATACCCCACCCTACCCACAGACCCCTACCTCTACCCCACCCTCAGCCTAACTCACACTCCACCCATGCCTTCCCCACCTCCCAACACCCTCACATCACACCACACCAATACCCTCGCATCACACCACGCACACACTACAACTGACCAACTACTTTCTCCCTTTCTCCCTTCCCCATTTTCACACTACATACGTCAAGATCACCAGCATTCTACCTCCCACACACAGCCCCTCGTTCCCGATCACCGTTTGTTATTTCCCCCTTTCTTAGCTCTCCTGAAATAAGAATTTCTAACTTCCAGTCAGCCATTGTTATGATCGGCCATTATTATGATTGACCGTTGACTGAACACTATTCAATTTTTTTTTCTCCGTGTTTTTCTCCTTGTCTCCGTATTCTTTCTGTTGAAGAGCGTAGCTCGAAACGTCAAAGACTTTCCGTATTCCCGAGCGTCATACTAATATATACTTTTGTTATTTACACCACCTGTCCTCGTCTGTTGTTATTATTTGTATATTCTCCCATATATATATATATATATATATATATATATATATATATATATATATATATATATATATATATATATATATGCATACATACATACATACATACATACATACAGCTTCAGCTGTGAACTTGGAACCTAACGGATGACCAGTTATAGCACTTACACATCGTGCCTATTCGTTTAGATCACCAGTGAACTAAACCTCTCATATTCTACATACACACACACACACACACACACACACACACACACACACACACACACACACACACGTTCATAACAAGTTGGCTCAGCTCTGCAATACTTAAATTTTAGTAGTTGTACAACTGTATCTACTTCCTCAATTGTACGTCTGATGATGTAGAAGCGTACCTGCAACTAAGAAACTTTAAGTTACGCACATATACACACACATGTACGACAAACAAATACACATATATTAAAGTATATTATATGGTCGTTCTGTGAACTGAACATCGGGACATAAAGCGACAGTTTTATTGGACAATTTTAGGCGATTATCAAACTAATCCACAGCTTTGCAATTCCTTAATCCCTCATCAAACTCATTTAACCCTGCTGTCCTGATAGCTTATAAAAAAAAATCAGTGACTGGTCATACAGAAAATGCTTCTTAACTCAAGCAACGGTGAGCTCATTTGCATATTAGTATTGGTTTGGTAACTAATATCAGAGATGGCTAATACATCAACAGGCTGTGAAAACGGAACGTTTAAAATGTTGACGTACACTGAGGCGTTTAAAATATAGTCTCGTCGGAGAATGAAAGTCGGAAGATTTCTGAAACACACACACACACACACACACACACACACACACACACACACACATACACACATTCATGTGTATGTGTGTGTGTGTGAGAGAGAGAGAGGGGGGAGAGGGTATTTTCAGAAGCCAGTATCAGCGTATCTTCCAAATAAATAGCCAGCATCCATAACTATGATATAAGACATACACACATACATACACACATGCACACATACAGAGACACACACACACACACACACACACATACACACACACACACACACACACACACACACATATATATATATATATATATATATATATATATTTATATCTGTAAAAATATGTGACACTTATTCAGTAGCCATGATAAAACTCCGAGTTTCGGATGCCAAGGTGGGAGCCAACGCCAACATCTCTTCAGTTATCCGGCCAATTTTTTTTTTTTTTTTCACAGGAACTTTCAATTGGCCGGATAACTGAAGAGATGTTGGCGTGGGCTCCCACCCTGGCATCCGAAACTCGGAGTTTTATCATGGCTACTGAAAAAGTGTCATATATTTTTACAGATAAATTCCTCTATTTGCATAATATCGAGGTCTCTTTCTTTTTTTTTTGTTGTCCTTCCTGTCAAATATATATATATATATATATATATATATATATAAGTTATGCTTATATATATGTGTATATGCTAATATATATATATATATATATATGCTTATATATATGTTTATACATATATAAATATATGTTTATATATATGCATATATATATGTATAAATATATATGCTTATATATATGCTCATATATATATGTAAAAATATATATATGCTTATATATATGCATATGTATATGTATAAATATATATATATATGCTTATATATATATACATATATATGCTCATAGATATATGTAAAAATATATATATATGCTTATAGTATATGTTATATGGACTGTTAGATATGTAATTCGTCTGACGTTCCGTGTGTCACTGTGGTTCGTCTGAGTTCATTGTTTCATTGTTGTTGTCTTGTGTGACTGTCGTAGTAAAATGTCATTGATATATATATGGCGGACATGACTTTTGTTTATTCATAACGAACATTGGGTGAGTGCGTTCTTTGTATGTAATTGAATAATAAATGTAATAATTAAATTGTATAACTCGTTGTGTTATCTCTGCGAGTCTTCCGAGGGAAATACAACAGAGTTTATTGGCGTCGCCGATAGGACCGGTAGGATACATGCTTACTTTACCGTAAAATTATTCATCGTAATAACAATGGCTGAAAAACAGACAGTAGAACTTATTAAATTGTTTAAGGAACAAATGGACAAGCAAATGCAACAACATAAGAGAGATATGGACGCTCTGTTAAAACTGTTTGGTGCTCGACAAGTTGAAGGCGATCCTAGTGGCTATTTTTCAGCTGCTTCGACAACGGTGTCGATTCCACCATTTACTGCATTTGATTTAACGACAGAACTATGGCCAGATTACTGGTCAAGATTCCGTACGTTTGTGGCTGCTAATGCTGTACCTGAAAAACGCATGGCACAAGTGTTCCTGACCAATCAGACTGCTACTGTTTACAAGCAACTTGCTAATCTGGCTACCCAACAAAATCCGCCTAAAGATATCAACAACTTGATAATGGACGAAATCGTTGACTTCATGAAGGAACAGTTCGACCCTAAACTTTTCATTGTGAGAGAGCGTTTCAAGTTTTAGGGTGATATGCAGCGGAAGCCAGGCGAAACTCTCCAGGAGCTGGCAGCACGTATACGCCAGGATGCAGCTACCTGTGATTTTCCAGCGATCACCAACCCACAGGATGAAGCTCTGAGACAGAGATTCATATGTTCGGTTAACAATGAAGCAGTTCTGAAGGCGCTTTTTAAGATAAAAGACTCAGAACTAGATTTTGCCCGTGCTGTCCAGGTTGCCATCGAGACTGAAGACGCAGCAAAGGTTACAAAAGAAACTGTATACGGTTCCAAAACTAAGCAAGTCTACAAGGTCCAACAGAACAAGAATAAGAGTCCTCAAAAGAACCATCAGCAGTCTTATTCCACAAACCAGGAGAAATGCTACCGATGTGGAAAGGCCCACAAAGCGACAGACTGTCCTTTCAAACAATCCAAATGTCATTTTTGTGACAAAAAGGGACATTTTCAAGCGGTGTGTAGGAAAAAACAACATCAGCAACGCAATGGTCACTCACAAACTCCCGTGAAAAGAATCACAAAAGCTGAGCTAGTCAAGGCGATCCTAGGCGAAGTTTCCCAAGACACTCATAGTTTAAGTGTGCCAATAACAATCCAGAACAGACTGTTCACAATGGAATTGGACACTGCTACTACAGGCAATTTTGTTTCCTTGTCAGTCTGGAAACAACTTGGAAGACCAAAGCTGCAAGATGTCAAGCATCGCTATGAATCTGCCAGCAAGCACGACCTGCCTGTTCTAGGAACTTTCATGGGCCAAACCAAGGATCCAACAACTGGTAAGCAGGATCTTATACCTTACATAGTCACCAAGATCTCTGATCTTAATTTGCTGGGTCGGAATGCTATCCAGACTCTGGGAATTTCCGTAGACACTGCTCTAGGTTTGAAAAGCATAGACAGCCAAACCAAGAGGGAAGGTGCAGAAGGAATATACCCAAAGACCTCAAGTGAGCTCTATGTTTCCCTGCAGCAAGATTGTCACAACATGTGTGATGAATTTCCAGATCTTTTCAAGCAAGAATTGGGATGTCTCAAGAACTTTGAACTGGAAGTGAAGTTCAAATCGGACGCAACACCAGTCTTTCACAAGGCACGTCCAGTCCCGTTTGCTCTTCGTGATGACCTAGCCAAAGGTTACGAAGAAGGCATCGCCAAGGGAATCTGGAAGCCAGTCCAGTTCAGCGAATACGGAACGCCAGTGGTACCGATTCGTAAAGCACACGCTTCAAGCAACCTGAAGCCCAAACTACGAATTTGTGGTGACTACTCTGTGGGAATCAATGACCAACTTGCTGATCACCGTCATCCAATGCCACTCCCTGCTGAACTGATGCAGAAACTCGGAGGTGGATTCGGATATACAAAGATTGACCTTGCTGATGCCTATAATCAGATCAAGCTGGCTCCAGAGAGTCAACGCAGACTCGCACTCAGCACTCACCGTGGAGTACTCCTGCAACAACGACTCCCTTTCAGAATCAAGTCAGCACCTGGTTACTTTCAGGAGATCATGGAAAACCTGACCCATGATCTACCTGGAGTGGCCGTCTTCCAGGATGACATGCTCGTCAGTGGGAAAGATGCAAACAGTCACCTAAACAACCTAAAGTGTCTGCTCACACGTCTAAGCGACAATGGACTCAGATGTCGCCGTGAAAAGTGCCAGTTTGCACTACCCAGTGTAGAATACCTTGGACACATTTTGTCGGCTGAAGGGATCACGAAGGGATCCAAGGTCGAAGCAGTCTTAAAGATGCCATCTCCAACGAACGAATCAAGCTTGAAATCTTTCCTAGGTTCAGTTCAGTTTTATGGAAAGTTTATCCCAAACCTAGCCAGTATAGCAGAGCCACTCTATTGCCTTACAAAAAAGTCAACTATTTGGAAGTGGGGAGATGAGGAAAAGTCAGTTTTTGATCACTTGAAAAATGTACTTTCATTAAGTCAAGTTCTGATACACTTCGATCCAAACAAAACTTTGGGACTGGCTTGCGACGCATCAAACGTTGGGATTGGAGCAGTCCTGTTTCACCGCTATCCTGATGGAAGCGAGCGCCCAATATCCAATATGTCCAAGACTCTCACTTCTGCACAGCGTAACTACAGTCAAATTCAAAAGGAAGCCCTAGCTATCATATTTGGCTTGCAGAAGTTTTACCAATATTTGTACGGTCGTAAATTCGTACTCGTGACTGACCACAAGCCACTGACATCACTATTCAGTCCGAGGAAAGGGACGCCACTTCTCGCTGCTAACAGACTAGCACGATGGGCCCTGTGGCTGAACCAGTTTGACTACACCATTGAATATCGGAAATCAGCAGATCATGGCAATGCTGATGCCCTCAGTCGCTTGCCATTCGGTGATGACAACGACTTTGACAGAAAGGAAAATGGTGAAGACATAGACATGGTGTGTGCCATCAAAGCTCTCAGTATTCAAGTCCAACCTGTGGATGCTAATCTCCTCCGTCAAGAGTCAGGGAAAGATCCAGTGATATCTACAGTGATGCGCTATGTCCGTGAAGGCTGGCCACCAAAGAACATGGAGATCAATGACGAAGTCAACAAGTTCCGTAAGTTATCAAACTCACTCAGTATCTATCATGGATGCCTTATACATGGATCTAGAGTTGTGATTCCACATAGCTTGCAGCCAAAGATCCTCAATCTTCTGCATCTTAGACATTTTGGCATGGAACGCATGAAACAGCTAGCAAGAACTGCTGTTTATTGGCCTGGTATCGATGCTGCTATAGAGATAGCCAGTCGACGATGTGATTCGTGTAACGAACATCAAATGCAGCCATCTAAGCCTCCAGTTCACCCATGGATGTTACCAGAAAAGCCGTGGAGCCGCTTACATCTGGACCATGCAATACATTTTATGGGTAGAGATTGGCTGGTGATCACAGATGCTTATTCCAAGTACCCATGCATTCATCCTACTTCCTCCACGTCCTCCAAAGCCACTTTAAATCTGCTTGAGGAAGACTTTGCGCACTTCGGATTTCCTCACACACTGGTCACCGATAATGCACCAACTTTTACGTCTGAGGAGTTCCAGAGCTGGTGCAAAGAACGCGGGATCACACACCTGACAGGGGCACCTTACCACCCAGCTACCAACGGAGCAGCGGAACGTTTGGTGCAGACCTTCAAACAAGCTCTGAGGAAATCTTCTCTTCCGCCGACACGAGCACTTCAAGAATTCTTGATGCAGTACCGGAGAACACCGACATCCTGTGGATTCTCTCCAAGTGAACTTTTGAATCACCGGCAGATACGAACAAGGATTGATTCTCTGCTGCCATCGCCAGTACACATTGCTCAAGGCAGACAGTCTAAGGAAGTACATAAGTCTCAGGTTACTCCAAGCTCGGCTGATGTCGCTAAAGTTATCAGGCAGTACAAGGCCGGAGATCCTGTATATGCACTATACTATGGACCTCGCCGAGACAATTCGTCTGACGTTCCGTGTGTCACTGTGGTTCGTCTGAGTTCATTGTTTCATTGTTGTTGTCTTGTGTGACTGTCGTAGTAAAATGTCATTGATATATATATGGCGGACATGACTTTTGTTTATTCATAACGTGAGTGCGTTTTTTGTATGTAATTGAATAATAAATGTAATAATTAAATTGTATAACTCGTTGTGTTATCTCTGCGAGTCTTCCGAGGGAAATACAACAGTATATATATGTATATATATGTATGCCTATATGTATATATGTATATATACATATATATATGTATATATGTATATATGTATATATTTTCTTATATATGTATATATATGGAAATTTTTACTTTTATATACATATTTATATTTATTTCATATCTTTTACTTTTTTATATTAATATATATTATCTATATTTAATTCTTATTTACATTTGCAAATCATATATCGTACTTTTTTTTATGTATGAATGAGCTACTCTGCGTCGGTCATCGGAGTGATATTTGATCACTTTATAGAGTGTCTGAGTGTCGGTTTGGTGTCTGGAATGGGATAGCTTACCTAATGGGCAGGTAGAAGCTCTTTAACCTTGGTTGGTAATCTACCTAAGAGAAGGAAATCTCTGAAATAAAACCTGAGACCTTGGAAGTTCCTGGTTTTGTCAATTTTTATGTCACACCGGAGAAAGTTTTCTTGAGCCAATAGGTGAGGGTAGTGCAGCGCAAGCTGCACCCACTGAAAATTATTCATCTGCACAGGTACTTCCTGTACTCCAAATCTTAGTAAAATCATTGAATTGGTTGGTTGGCAGAAATCTAAAAATGCACTTGTAACTTACTCTAAAATGTCTCAAACAGATTCAGTAAATGGCAAAAAAAGGCTTGGGAACGTCAGGGGAAGAAGAAGAAGAAGAAGAAGAAGAAGAAGAAGAAGAAGAAGAAGAAGAAGAAGACTGAACAACATAAATAAATTAGGTAGGGTCATGTATAAGTAGGTAAATCTAGCACAACGTGAGAGTGAAGTGAAACACAACACAACGTGCAGTTGTCATGGTAACAAGCTGTTAATGCCTCGCTGTCTCTCTCTCTCTCTCTCTCTCTCTCTCTCTCTCTCTCTCTATATATATATATATATATATATATATATATATATATATATATATATATATATATATATATATATATATCAATAAGGCGAAGGGACAATCAGTGCAAGCGGTTGGTTTGAATCTGACAGAGCAAGTATTCTCACACGCACAACTGTACGTTGGCTGTCCCCATGGTCTTCCTATTTGTGCACCCGAGGGAAGGACGTGTGTGTGTGTGTGTGTGTGCGTGCGTGTGTGTGTGTGTGTGTGTGTATGTATATATATATATATATATATATATATACATATATATATATACATATATATATATATATATATATATATATATATATATGTATATATATATATATATATATATATATATATATATACATATATATATATATATACATATATATATATATATATATATATATATATATATATATATATATATATATATATATATAAGTTCAAAAAAACAATAACAAAAAGACAACAAAGTGAGGACGTGATACGGATAGTGTTATTGGACGCTCCGGGAAAGGAAAGAGAGATTGTATGACGTTTCGGGCGTAGCCCTTCGTCGGAAAGATGGAAAGTTCGGAGAATGGAAAAACGGAGAAAGAGGAAAATGGTACCGATGCCCACGAGGTTACAATGTGAAAAGACCGGAAGAGGAGGTGGGAGGGGGAAGTTTTTTCTAAGACAGGAGAGTGAAAAAGGGGGATGAATATCTGTGCGTGCGCGAGAGTCTGCGAGTGTGTATGTGATAACAGAACGTGTGTGTGCGTATGTATGTGTGTGTGTGTGTGTGTGTGTGTGTGTGCATGGTTTGGTGGTTAATCTGTTAGTGTGTTTGTGTGTGTGTGTGTGTGTGTGTGTGACGTAGTAGAAGGAGTTAGTAGCAGGAATGGTTAGTGGATTCTTATAGACGGTGTTAGGTAGAAGGTCAACAGGCGGTTTTTTGAGTATGTGTGTGTTCGTGTTTGTGTGGGGTTGTAGGTGTTGGGTACGTGTACGTGTATGTGTGTATTTTGTATGTGCGCGTGTGTGTATGTGTATGTATATATACATATATATATGTATATATATATATATATATATATATATATATATATATATATATATATATATATATATATATATATATATATATATATATATACTAGCAGAGGCACCCGGCGTTGCTCGGGAATGAAATTGTTGCTTATATACTGGATGAAAAAAAGCAAAATATGCTGTATAGAAATTTGAGGACATTCTGTAGATGGACTCTCAGATGAATGATGGCTGGGCGCCTCTCATGAATGGGAAAATTGAAGATGCGCCAAAAAGCCTTATTGGTACTTGGAAACTTTTACGAAAATTAAAGTGGGGATTAAATGAAAAAAATGATTTACGTGCAAATCCTCACAAGAGTAATTGAAATACATGGCAATTGTGGAACCCCCCACGCACGCACGCACGCACAGACACACACAGAGTATCACACATCAGATGAAATGGACGTGTGTGTGTGTGTGACAGAGAGAGAGTGAGAGAGAGAGAGAGTGAGAGAGAGAGAGAGTGAGAGAGAGAGTGAGAGAGAGAGAGAGTGAGAGAGAGAGAGAGTGAGAGAGAGAGAGGGAGAGAGGGAGAGAGGGAGAGAGAGAGGTCATGTATACGTACATGCATAAATATGCATAGATCTTTGTGTGTGAGTGTGTATGTGTGCGTGTGTATGAAAGAGAGAGAGAGAGAGAGTAAATACTACATGCACACTACGTCAATACCGGAAGTTGACATTTCATCACAAGTATGTAAGCATTTGGTACAAAAACGTCAAAGTAGAGAGCGAAGCTTTGTGCCGTTGTTACGTCAATACCGGAAGTTGACATTGAGGAACCTTTTTAAAGAAGTGAATCATAAATATAAAGCAATATTATTTATTTTTAATTAAAACAATCAAATGAAGAGCCTAACATTTATCCGAGGTCAAATTATTCATGCATCACAAGTATGGAAGTATTTGGTGAAGTCGATTTCACGTGAAAAGCGAATACACAGACATCTCTGTTTTATATATTAGATATATATATAATATATATATATATAATGGAGGCGCAATGACCTAGTGGTTAGGGCAGCGGACTCCCGGTCGTAGGATCGTGGTTTCGATTCCCAGAGCGAGCGCTGTGGGTGTTTATTGAACGAAAACACCTAAATCTCCTCGAGGCTCCGGCAGGGGGTGGTGGCGAACCCTGATGTATTCTTTCACCACAACTTTCTTTTACTCTTTCTTCCTGTATTTCAAAAGGCCAACCTTGTCACACTGTTTCACGTTGAATGTCCCCGAGAACTACGTTACGGTTACGCGTGTTTGTGGAGTGTTCAGCCACTTGTACGTTAATTTCGCGAGCAGGCTGTTCCATTGTTCGGACCAACTGGTACCCCGCTCGTAGTAACCGATAGAGTGCCACGATATCTATATATATATAAAATTGAGAATGTATGTCTGTGTGTGTGTCTGTGTGAATCCTAAAGCTCCAGAACTACACAACCAATTTCATTCAAATTTTACACATGCCTTACACATTGGCTGGTTGTGTTTTAGTCCAAAAAAATTTTTTAACTTCTTGCATACTTCCAGCCCACAGCAACATCATATCTTCTCCATTATTTAAGTATTACGTGTCAAAAGTGGAACAAAAGCACTCATGTCATTCGAACCGGAATCTCAAAAACATTGTTATTATTAAATTTATGCACTTCTAATCAATTTGGAGATATTTGCTATCGAGTTGCAGATTTTTAACAATGCATTTGGTGCCTATTTGCTTTATTTCTCGGGAAAAATTTACAACTTGGAATAAAAGAATAAAATTATTATTTCATTCAAAAATTGATGAGCTTTGTTTTTAGTGATGACTTGAAATGGTAAATATTTTTTCTAACTGTATTTGCTTGAAAAAACATACTTTTCTTTATATTAAGCAATTCATTATAATTACCTTTACGATGTGCCTAAATAAAACCCAATCGTTATAGATCAGCATTTCTCAACCTTTTCCGCGATTTGGCTTCCCTTGGACATTGAAAAAATTTATTTCGGTTCCCCTGTGTTGATGAAAAATTTAATCCAGCTTCTCATGTATCTGAGATAGACCGGCTGGCCCATGACAAATCTGACAAAAGGGGGGACCCGCAGAACTACCAGCTCACGAACTGCATCTGAAAGTTGGCGCGCCAATCATGCTGCTAAGGAATTTAGATGCTCCAATAATATGCAATGGTACGCGGATGATTATCAAAAAATTGAGCTCCCGAGTTCTGTAGGCAACAATCTTGAATGAACCGGCCGCTGGCTAAGACATACTTATAACTCTCATATCCCTTACCCACTCCGATACGATCTTCAAGTTTAAACAGATGCAATTTCCCATCAAACTCTGCTTTCCTATGACAATCAATAAGGCGAAGGGACAATCAGTGCAAGCGGTTAGTTTGAATCTGACAGAGCAAGTATTCTCACACGCACGACTGTACGTTGGCTGTCCCCATGGTCTTCCTATTTGTGCACCCGAGGGAAGGACGAAGAATGTTGTCTACCAAGAAGCACTCCAATGATAACAACGGCAACTTCAACTGCTCCAATTTCAACTCCGCAATTTTTTCATCGTCCTGCCAGCCCACGTAAGTCCAGTCTTGCTTTGCTCTCCTTACTAACACACCATGACATTCTTTTTTTTTCTTTTAAGATCCATCGCCCAAACACCACTTCGTATCCACTTCTTCCTCTTTTTTATGTCTTCGTTTCTCTCTTCGCATCGTTCTCTGTCCGAGTGAAACCGGGCTTAGCTACTAGTATATATATATATAATACGGAACAGAAGCGCTAACCAGTGATGTGTATAAATACAAACTTGTTACCAGTTGAAATATACTTGGGGCATATTCGAACCCGTATGAAAGCTGTTCACTGTATTTTCTCATGGAGAACATTTCTCACTGTAGACATGTGCGTGCGTGCGTGTGTGTGTGTGTGTGTGTGTGTGTGTGTGTGTGTGTGTGTGTGTGTGTGTGTGTGTGTGTGTGTGTGTGTGTGTGTGTGTGTGTGTGTGTGTGTGTGTGTGTGTTTGTGCTCTTTCGCGCGCATAACATACGTATACCTACTTTGCTGTATATTATATATCAAATTATATTACATTAAATAATATTAAATGATATCACTGTCCGCTTTGCTTTAGTAAGAATAACTAGTTGTACTGTATTAGTAAGTTTCCGTGTCGAAGTGGTTATGTATATGCATGTGTGCATGTGTGTGTGTGTGTGTGTGTGTGTGTGTGTGTGTGTGTGTGTGTGTATTTGCGTATGAAGCATTGGATATCTTATCTATTCTTTAGCTTATTATACATGGCCTGTTTTTTTTTTTCTTTTTTATATTTTATATTTTATGCAATTCCAATCTATTGTACTTGAGACACCAAATGCATCTCCAGAAACATGTTTTCATTGTTAGCAAAACTCAGAATTAACTGCTTGCATTAACTATTATTTGCATATTCAATATATTCAACCAAACTAAGTAATTATTCAACTAATTTCAATTGGTGAAGAATAAGCGTTTCGTTTTTTATGCAATTCCGATCAACTGCACTCGGGATACTACTCATATCCTGAGAAACACATTTTTATTGCGAGTAAAATCTTCAGTCTTAACTGTTTGCATTACCTAAATATATTCTAATATATTCAACCAAAAGTCATTATTCTACTTTATAGTGAATTAAACTGACTTCGGTAAGTAAATAACTTTTAACTGAATCCGAAAAATTCTGGTTTTTGGTCTGAAGCGAAACAGTTTATTGCATATAACTTTGTGTCTATTTCTGAAACTATGTGGTCTGGGATAATGTAGAGTTTAGTATTCTTACAAGAAACATAGTTTGTGAATTCGTATTTCACTACATTGTGCCTCTTTCTGAAACTATGTCGACTGAGATAATGTGGAAATAAGTATTGTGTCAGTGGAATTTTATCACCTTGTGTCTATTCTGAAAATTATATAGACTGATATAGCATTGTATTTAGTGTTCTGTCCAAAAACATAGTTTGAAGGTTGCTGTTTCAATATCTTTTGTCTATTCCTTGAAAATACGTAAACTGAAACAATGTAGAGTTAATGTAAGACAGACTCTGCGATGTCAACGGTTCTGCTTGAATTAGCAACAAAATTTCTCTCAAATTATAACCTATCACACAATAAGATACACTAGATAATATTTAAACACCTTGAGATTATTCCTGATAATTATGTTCACTGAGATAACGTAAACTTTAACTTCTGTCCACAAACAGTTTTCAGGCTAGTATTTCAATATATTTTGTCACTTCCTGAAAATTATATAGACAGAGATAACGCAGAATTTAGTGTTCTGTCCAGAAAATTTTCTTGTTGGTTAGTGTCTCAAAATCCTTATCCATGTGGTTGTTTCTTCTTTACGCAATCTTTCTAAAAAGATTCGAAACCATCTCACTGAATGCCAGGAGCTTCTATCTTTGCCAAAGAAACTCGTCACACATGGGAATTTAATATGGTAAATATCGATCGAATTTAACTCCAAGGCCAAATGTTAAGTTTTATATTGATGGATCACTTAGCAACCACAGACTTTAATGGAATGTTTCAGTCCCGAAAGCCAGTGGATAGAGTTCGGTGATAGGCCACCGTGTATGTGTATGTGTGTATATGTGAGTGCGTGTATGTTTATGTATGTGAGTGTGTGTATGTGGAGAGGTGTATTTGTATAGTAACTAGGATTACAAATCAATACCTAAAGGTTTCGTGCAGCCAGCCTTGCACGAAAAAGGGAAATAAAACAAGAATACATACATATATACATACGAAAATACATACATATACATACATATACAAATGCACACAAACATACATACATAAATCCACACATCTTCGCATCCATCCATACATACATGCATGCATACGTACACACATACACACACATACATACATACATACATACATACATACATACATACATACGTTGGTTACTACCAATTACACCATAGAATGAGATAGGTTCCACATGGTCAATCGATCTATTACAATTAGCAACCAAATTTCTTTCAAATCATGTCCTGTCATATGAAAAAGGAGATATACTGGGATTATATGGCGTTATATATATATATATATATATATATATTGTTTGGCCGAAAATGTCCGGATTGCCACGTCTATAACGCATTCAACAATAAGTCTGCCCGATCGAAGCAGATCTTGAGTTAAACAACAACAACAACAACTACTACTACTACTACTACTACTACATTAGCGAAACTGATAAAATTTATATTTTTGTATGGCAAAGCATAAATAAATAGAAGGTATGTTTGTGCGTGCGCGCACAGGAGTGTACCTGAATGCGCGCACGTGTGCGTGTCTGTGTGTATACGTGTGTGTGTGTGTGTGTGTGTGTGTGTGTGTGTGTGTCTCAAATACGCCTATTCATATATCAGCCAGTTGTCCATAAGACATAAAAAAGCATACGCTCAAAGAGAATCTGAGTTGGCTGATTTCTAAAAAAATTCGTGTGATTCGAGTGATTTCTTGAGCTTAAAAGCTGAAATTTTTGGCGGTGGCACTCACAACAGAAAATCCATTTTGCAACATGGTCTTCCACGCTTGCGAACTAGAAAACGAACAAAAGACACGAAACTAATGGTAAGTTTTTCACCGGTTATATGTCATAACTAGGAAAATACTACTCGACTACATACATACATACATACATACATGCTTGTATGTACGTATTTGTGTGAATATATATATACATATATATACATACATATATATATATATATATATATATATATATATATATATATATATATATATATATATATATATATATCCAAGGTTTCAAATCTGTATGTTTAAAAATGTAGACTCTCAACACGACCGATCTATATTCCATTTATTTAATTATTTACAATTGGATGTCAACATTTCTGTGCCCAACTCTATCCAGCGACTGACCCGTTGTATATATATATATATATATATATATATATATATATATATATATATATATATATATATATATATATACACACGCACATATATATTCTTTTATTTTGTTATTTGTTTCAGTCATTTGACGGCGGCCATGCTGGAGCACCGCCTTTTGTCGAACGAATCGACCCCAGGACTTATTCTTTGTAAGCCTAGTACTTATTCTACTGAGTCTCTTTTGCCGAACTGCTATGTTATGGGGATGTAAACACACCAACATCGGTTGTCAAGCGATAGTGGGGGTACAAACACAGACACACAAACATATACACAAACACACACACACACACACACACACAGAGGGCTTCTTCTAGTTTCCGTCTACCAAATCTATTCACAAAGCTTTGGTCGGCCTGAGGCTAGAGTAGAAGACGCTTGCCCAAGGTACCACGCAGTGGGACTGAACCCGGAACCATGTGGTTGGTAAGCAAGTTACTTACCACACAGCCACTGCTTCACCTATATATATATATATATGCGCGTGTGTGTGTGTGTGTGTGTGTGTGTTTGTATATATACAGACATACATGCAGAGAGAGTGAATGAGAGAGAAATCATATATATAACTATGTATACATG